>NW_019416343.1:29414-54012 GCF_000390285.2 Anoplophora glabripennis | reverse complement strand
ATATTGACTCGAAATTTATAAAACACTTTGGAGGGATAAATGTGTAAATTTTGGGATGATCCGAATATTTCTACTTGCACCAGTGTCGTTCGTGTGAGAATGCTACAACCTTTTTTAATAAACAAAAATGATACGCCATTGACTTTTTTCCATTTTGATATTTTCTCAGAAATCCGCCATCAATTCTGAATGAAATTAGTCAATATTTTATTACAAGTTGTGTATTTTTAATTTTTATTGATACATTATCTGGTAGGTTGCTGACAATATTTCTAAATAAAATGCAACCATCAAATTTCGAGTCAATATCTTTAAAACTATTTGAAATAATTAATAAAAACAAATAAACAATTAAAGTTTGAACACTGTATCTCGAAAACGAAAGATATTTCGACCTACGTTTATATGAATTTTTTTCACAAAATAACTTCGGCAACCACCCCATAAAATATTTTGCACAAACAGCATGTGATGAGGCAGAAATGGCAGGAATCGACATTTACTCCAGCGAAGATGAGGTTGAGGATGATGAATCAGAAAATGAAATAGATAATAGATTCTTTCACACATAACGTTTATTGTAAATAAATATTCGAAAAAAGTTGTATATTTTTATATAATTACTAGTAAAACTTCAAAAATGAAAAAATAATACATATCTTATACCGCACAAGCTTGAAATTTGGTTATATAATAGCTAACTTAGTAAGTTAAACGAAAAAAATGCTCAACTTTACATTTAGTGAAGGAAAAGTGCTCAGCTTATAAAGTCAAAGATGGACGCGCTCGCGCGCATAACGATGTGCTGCACCTTCAACTCGTCAGCTGAGCACTTATACACCTCAAAAGCTTCAGCGGGCAATTTTTTTCGTATAACTGATTAAGATGACTATTACTTTACCAAATTTCAGCTTTTGCGGTATCAGTTTACCTAGCGCATATTTTTGACTTATTTAGATGAAAAGCTGAGGCATAACTCCCCACTCTAAAGTCAGTTGATTGCGTTTTTTCGTTTGTTTATAACATAATCAACATGTCGACAAAGTCTCAGCTTTTGCAGTATTAGTTTTTTCTAATGACTATTTTTCGTATTTGGGAGTCTGCCGCAACTGTACCCCCCGGAAGCGCGAGCTGGAAGTCGATTCTCTTACTAGTGACACCAAATGAAGCATAGGAAAATTTTTCAGCTTTTACTCTTTTGGTCATCAAAAAAGGTCGCTGGCTCCCGGGCTATTACTTCACTCCATTTTTTCCTATTATTTATAAGTTTATTTGATTTTAACTTCACTAGGATGTAATTGACTGCATTTTCCTGAAAATTCTTGGATTTGGTTACCATATTAAATAACCTTATCATGTACAAAAATAGAAAATGATAATAAGGTTCAGTGTGTGTTAGTATTGTTGAAAATTATGGCCATCTCCAAACATTTTCCGAAATTCTGTCAATGCAGTTGAAGACAATGGTGCAAAAACTGAATAACTAAGAATATGCAAATTTATCAAGATAACGAAAAAAACTCTTTTATTATGAAATGAAATGACAAACACTATGCCAAAAAATCATTTTTCATGCAAAAATGGTGAATACGTTCCAAAATCCATTCAGAGAATTTTTAAATATTTTGGTCATTCCTCTTTTAAAAAGGCACTCTACATTTGTTTCGATAAAATTAGCCGTTTTCGATAAAATTAAGTTTTTGTATAACACATTTAAACACTGACTTTCAGCAATTGTGTGGAAGCGAGAAGAATTTATTCTGATACATTCCCAAATCACTTAAACGCAAGGATGTTAAAAATTCGAAAGCTGTGCTGCTTCTTGTTTACCTGAGCAGATTTTCGAAATGGGCGCCCTGCACCTCCTAAACATTTCCTTATCCGACGGATATTTTCTCGTTTAACTTGAAACATTCCATGATTTCGTTGCAATGGTGTATTATTCTTTCTATCAGGTCTTACCTGGTGTGAAATGGCGTCGAATAGACAAGCCTCTTTAAATTTCCCCATAAGAAATCTAATGGTGTCATGTCAGGCGACCTCGGTAGCCATAAAATAGGCCTACCTCGACCTATCCATTGATAACTAAAAGTATTTGATAAGTGCTGATGAACTAAATTTCTAAAATGGGGAAGTGCACCATCATGCATATCTATATCCCGACAGTTTTCTTACACTATTAAAGGGATTTTCAGCAATCTCATCCAGAATTCCTTCCTTTTAACTGAGGGTTCCTCGTGCGGCAAAAAACTACTTAAAATAGATTAGCAAAAGATTATTTCACTTGACTTTTTACCTCTTTCTTGTAAGCTACAATCAACCCTTTCAAAAATTGTTCGGTACGGTAAACGTTGATTTGGAAATGTATCAGAATAAATTCTTCTTGCCTCATACAATTGCCGAATCCATAAATTATGTAGATGCATGTCAGCATATTCGTTATAGGAATAATGCTTCATTATTTAGTCTTGTGTACTCAATCAATGAGTTATTTGCGCCTAAACATGTTCGTTTTTAACCCAAAAAATGCATGTTTTTGAGCCATTTTTCGCGAATATCTCAAGAACTCAAGTTTTATCAAAAAAATGATCATAAGCAAAAATGAAGGTAATTAAATAGCAAAGAGATTATTTTTTTATTTCTGTAGGTGGTATAAAACCCGAGTTATGACTCCCAGAAGTTGGAGTCAAATTCGAGGATAGCTATAATCGAAACGTTCAACGTCCTGTAGCGGAAAAATTAAAGATTTTTCGAGGAAAACTTATATGACACCTATTAAAGTTCTTGAAAAGACCTTTAAATAGAGTGGTGGTAAAAGTCGTTGTTTTGATTTTTGAGGAAAAAAAAATCGGTATTAAAATTAATGACTTGACGGAGAAAAAAATTAAGCGTATTCCTTCTGCAATTTACTATATTTATGTATTAACTGTAGATTCTGGGAATTTGAACGATTTTAGAAGCTTAAATTAAAAAAATATATTTCATTTACTTTTGAATAAAATTTTTCAATTTTTTAAAGAATCGCCTTTTTTCAAAATATTTCAAAAACAAACAAAGTTATAAAAAATGATGGAATAAGAAATTGTAGGTTTTTTTCTTACTGAACAATTTGCTTTTTTTAATTTTGTAGCACAAAATTTGACTGAGTTATGACTGTTAGAATCTCAAAATTAAGCTCCAAGACTGCCTTTCCTGAGCCCTTTTAGCTTACAAATCTAAAAAACGAAGGGCTCAAAAAACTGTAAATCACAGAACTTAAAGTGCTTTAAATTCCCTACAAAATGGTTTTTCGAGTAAATTTATAACTTTAAAATTGAAAAAGTTATGGTAAAAAAATTAATCGCATTTTTTCGGTAAAATTTTCGGAGGGTAAATTCCCATCATCTTTGTGCATTTTTAAAACATTTTGTACAATACATCCATTTATAATGTACCTATATAAAAAATTTTTCATTTGATATTAATTTAATAAAAAATGTTAAGAATAAATTCGATAAAATTAAAAAAAAATTATTTCATCATACTCACATATAATTTTTAAGAAATTTTTCTATAAGGGGTAGGGTTTTTTATGAGGGGTAGGTCTTCCATAAGGGTTTTTTGGGTGGCTGAAAAGTTGCAATATGTCATAGATTATTTGAAAACCAATAAAAAGTTTATAATTCAACATATGCATACCATTAAAACATCTCTAACTTTCAATAATATTTTTTTGTTTATTTTATTATAAGGAATGGTTTTTAAGGGTTGCAACTTTGTAATAAGTCGTTAGCTTTCTAATGAATAACAAAAGAAATGCAAAACATTATGAATGCACCAAAAGAATATTTTAGACTGTTAAAAACTTTTTTTCTATTTTTTTTGGCCATGTAAGGGTACCTAGTTTTTAAGGATTTTTAAGGGTTAAAAAGTAATTAAATTTCATAAATTATATTAAAAAACATGAAAGGTACTTTATCCAACATATCTGAACATGAATTGAATCTTTAAAATACGTAAATCTGCGATTTTCGCAATATTTTCGTACAAGGGTACTTTTCACATCCAAATAGAAAAAAGCACACATCTAGACAATATAACTCGGATGAGCTTGTATGCAAATTTTCATGAAAATCCATGTTATCCGAAAAAATTGGAAGCTTTTACCTTATTTTCACTTTCAGTGACTGGACTATGGCGTTTTATTGCAGTATGTATTCTGATTTATTATTTCAATGACAAAAACTATTTTTTTTTCGGAAATGCCTAATTTTATCGAAACAAATGTACACTACCTTTTTCAATGAGAAATGACCAAAGTATTTAAAAATTCAGTTTTCATATCTACAGGGTGATTTTTAAGTTGGGTTTGGGTTGAGTGGCCTCCGAGATCTCCAGATCTGACTCCATGTGACTTTTTTTGTGGGGCTACATGAAATCCTTAATGTACCAAATTCCTGTAGAAACAGTGGAAGAATTGATTGGACGCATAGAGGAGGCTGCTATTACGATTAGAAGGAAATCAGTTTCTTTACTTCGCGCGGTGACTGAACAGTGGTTACGTCGAGCTGAACTATGCATGCGTCGAAGTAAATGGAGCTCATTTTGAGCATATCAGTTAGATTAAATTTAGTAAAATTTTCGTAACATACCTACTTAAGTAATTTTGAATTAAAGTTACATTTGATTTTGAATGTGGAATAAAACTATTTCTTCTTTTTTATTTGAAAACTATGAGTCGTGTGAAAAAAACTCAAGAGAGCTTTCTTCTTCAAAACTGAACAGAGAAATCAAAAATAAATTATTTTTATGTTTCGAAGAAACAGTAGCGTACCATTTTTTTCTTAAAAAATATTGAATTATCTGTTGGTACGTGCGCCACTGATAGATTTAGAGATATTCTGCTTATCGAATAATATGCGACTTTTGGAGTTATCAATGCCTGTAAAATTTCATTAACATATCACAAGCGGTTTCGTAGAAAAAAATTCATTTTTAAAATTTTTAAACAAAACTTTAACCCCCTGTACTTTCGTTAATATTGACATTTCGAAAAAGTGGTAAAGGAAAAAAATATTTATTTTTTTTAGCTTTATTTGGCGGTAGAAGGATTTATCCAACTTAAAAATCACCCTGTATAAAATGACACCTGTAAAAATTTTGGCCCAACGAGTGTGGTTGCTATGGTTTTATGAGCCTTTATGGCCTACATAAAATATTAAAATTTCATTAAATTATACAAGTCGGGTCAAAAGTTAGAGCCGAAAAGAAAATCGCTGGGTACCCTTTTGGGGCGCTGTATCTCCGTTAAAAGGCACATTAGGAATTTTTTTGTGACAAACTAAGGTTATTTTGACCTCCCCAGACACCTTATTTATGAGATATCATATTATTTCTAAATTATACGCATATCCTCTTCTTGAACTCTTCAATAACTTTTTACAGTGTCAAAACATGATACGTGCCACCGAATTTCATTTAGTTAGTAAAGACTATTTGAAGTAAAACTAAACTGATTTTTCTTCTAGTTTATGTAAAACCCATTTGCCTTCTGGAGGATGATACCCAGATTCCAATTAATTATGTTGTGAGCGGATGGGGCAAAACTGAAAACGGTATGCAGTTTACTTTTATTATTTTCCCCAATATCCTGTTTTTGATACACATCATGTTTTCTGTTTTCCTTTCTAAAGAAGCTTCCCTAAAAAAACAAAGCCTAAACAGTCATGTTTAACAACAATGTACTAATGTCTATTTTTTAGCATCACATAGCAAGGTAAAACTGTTTGTCGAATTGCCTCCGTTCGACAAATCGTCGTGCATAGAAAAATACACGACTTACAGAATATATCTCAACGAGTCACAGGTCTGCGCGGGAGGCGAAGAACTGGCGGACAGCTGTACTGGAGATTCGGGAGGTCCTCTGATGATGCAAAAAGATAACGACACTTGGTACGCTGCGGGTGTGGTGAGCTTCGGAGTAGGCTGTGGAACGAGGGGATTACCAGGAGTATACACGAACATTGCCAAGTTTCTACCATGGATCAAATCTCAAATGGTAGAATAACAGAACAGTTGTAGAAAAAATGCTGAAGATCATTGAAACAAGGTTGTCATGAACATCCACACAATAAAGTAGTTTCCTTCAACCGCAAAGAAATTGAAATATTCATTCCTGAAAAATATGTATTTCATAAATATATGATTTTTTTATTTCAATTTAAAATTTTATTTGTCATAAATTAAACGACATTTCGATTGCATAATTATTGTATGCGTTATTTTCAATTAGGTCAAGCAGTTCAATAGTTAGAAAAGACCCCATTGTGGCAACAAGTTCTGTCAAACTTTAGTAAAATATTGAAAATATGACATTTACGTTTTGATCATTTTTCCGATAATGAAAATATTACACTGAATTTGTGATTTTGTCATATTCTCAAACAAAATTATAACAAAATTTGACACACCTTGTAGCTAAATATATATGTCTTACGACTGTGTGGATTTTTGTGACAATATGTTTTCTGGGTTGCAATAAATAAAATACTAAGAACCTCCAAAACTCCAAATCGTTTTGTTTACATTACAGTTTAAAGTATGTGATTAGCAGGAAAAAATATATGATAAAACTTTAGTTGTATATAATAATTAGAATAAAAATAAAATAATATTTAACTTTACTACAAGTTTATTCAATATAAAACCAATAAAATTTCAAGTCTACACTCTACGAAAATATCTGTATGCTATAACTTCGGTTAGCACCTTACTGTCAAAATCACCCACAAATTATTAAACACACATATTTTATTTAAACATTGATTACATTAATTAACGTACAATAAATGTAGGAAGAAATTACATCTTGAAATAAAACACAGAGCTTTAAAGTCCAACCGATAAATGAACTTGAAAAATACTGTTAAAAAATGATTACAACTTGTCTCGACATGTTACTAACAGTTTGCTTTTATCGAGTCAAGAAATTTAGACACTGTAGAGATATACAGGGTGGCCCAATTTTCAATGCAACAGGTTTTTCCGGAAAACCCCGAAACAAGTCGATTTGGCTTTTAATGGGGATATCTTTTGATCAGAAATTCATTGACATCCCCCTAAACGAGGTGGCAACACCTTCAAGAATCTTAAAAGGAACGGTGGGTTAAATGGCACATCATTTTAAAGGTATTTCAATTCTTCTTACAAACATGCTGAATTTTTTTTTGTTCTGCCTTAAAGTTAATATAAAAAACCTGTTGCAAGTGTCGGTGAAATAAATCGAAAAAAAATTTTTTTCAAACAAGTTATAATTTTCCAAAAATCTTGGAAATTGAGATAACTGTCAACAAGTATTAAGTTAGATATCTGTCATAAATCAGTTTGACACCATTTATTGATTCAATATAATGGAGGATTTTAGTTATACGAGGAATTTGCAAATATTCATTTAATGTACTAACTTGCAGAATGTAATCCTTCTGAAGCTGTTCGGATTTACGCCAACCACTTTCCAAATAGAATTCGCATATTTGTAGTGATGAAAACTCCCATGCTTTTATTCAGACAAAGCACTAACAAAAACGTTCAATAATGTATGGACGGGAATAATTGGAAACTACTTAGTGGAACCACATATCATTAATGACAGTTTAAATGGGAAGACATACATTTACTGCAAAAATACCTTAACTCTATTGGAAGACGACCCTTTAAATATTTGAAATAACATGTGGCTTATGCCCGATGGTGCACCACCCCATTTTAGCAGGGCAGTAAGGTTTTATTTAAATACCACATTTTCCGATCGGTCGAGGTAGTCCCTTTCCGTGGCCGCCTCGGTCTCCCGATCTGAATTCTGTCGATTTTTTTCTTTGGAGCCATCTTAAAAGTCTTGTTTATCAAACTCCTATAAATAGTAGGGAAGAATTATTAAATCACATAATTACATAGGCCGATATCATTAGAAGTGAACACCACATGTTATTTTGAGTAAGGCAGAGGTGTTTGAGCAATTTTAGAAAATGCATTGAAGTTCAACGTGCACATCTTAACATTTCTCTTTTTCCTTTTATTTCTATGGAAACCAAGATTTTTACAAAAATGATAGTATCACATTTTTGATACAATAACTGTGTTGTTAATAAAATTCGATTTTCTCAAAAACGGTACAAGATATTGACTGATTGATATACGGTATACCTTTTTTTAACAAAGTGAGAGAAGAATCGAACTATGAACGAAATATGTCAAATTTGGTATCACTGTCAAAGATATATAAATTTAAATGGATAATTTCGTCTGCTTCTGTATAATCCAGTGCTATTGAATATGAGTTTAAACTTGGAAAAGAACATTACCATTAATTGCCCAAATTTCATTGTTGTCATGGTAATGACTTAAAAGTTATAATTGGAATTGTTTTCAAACTTCTTTCTTTGAAGGCGAATAACTCCAGAATGAAGCCCGATAGGAAGAAAATATATATTGAACTCCCCTGTACACCCCTTCATTTTTGACATGACCTTTCCGGACACCCTGTACACTATATATTTTTTTAATTTTTGTCTCAAAATGTCTTTGAGTAAGTTTCATTTTTAAGAATGACTTACAACAGGAAAATTAATATTGGATGAAATCTACGAAATATACGACTTCTTTGCGATAAATTTTAACCCAAGTGATAACACCTCTATATCAAAAATGTTTCTTAGTACTGCTAATCGCAATTATTTCTTAATTTGGTCTGGATATTGTTCTAAGAAAGATCTCTGATAAATTTTAACTGAAGATATGATTACCCAAAATGGTTTTCTAAAACTGCCTAGGATTTATTTCCTTATTTGCTAACTAAAGACTATTTATTAATTTTGCTAAAACTACTAGTAACATAATATTATTTCATTATAATGAAAAACTCTCAGTACGATTTATTAATCCTGATTTACAAATAAAGCTATAAAATGTCCTCCTTTGATACAATAGTTCACAACTATAATATTGTCAAATCTCGTAATATACAGGAAATGTTATTAAAAAGCAATTTTCCAAAGGGTAATAAACAAATAATACAAAATGCGATGCACAAGAATAAGTAAATTATCTGTTTACTCATCTGATTTTTACAGCATATGACATACTTGAAATCTTGTGGCTAATCATCGAGTACTGATTGGTACCGGGATCCTTTTCCACGACGTTTACAATTTCTGGTTCTAAATTTCTCATTCTTTGAGTTTGTTCCCGTCCAACATTAGAGTATTAGCGTTCAAAGCTTCTATTATTATTTTATACTCTTTTCTTATTCAGTACTTACATATACCTGTACGAGTACATAGCTCGGAATAATCAATCTGATATTGTCTTGCATCAGCATCTTCACGAGAAATTGGCACCAATCATATCAACTCTTTTTTTATTCGTGTACATACTTTTTCATATCACACAAAAACTTGAAAACGAAAACATAAAAATATACTATACAGTCGACACAACAGTACAAACAATCGACTTTCGGGCCTAGAGGTCAGACTATGTTTATTATACGTTTTTTGGGTAGCTCAATCCGAATCCGAGGTGCATTTAATCCCATCACTTCAGGATTTTTCATAACCTCAAAACAAAACGATATTCTGAACAATTAAACCATATAACCTTAAGATTCAAGCTTCCAAAGCTAAATCCAATTAACCAAATCCCATGAACATTTAACCCGATGATGTCCCAACCTAATAAGCCCAAGAGCCCAAACCCCAATAACCCCATAACCCCATAACCAAAGGAATACACACTTGAAAACCCAAGTACTCAAACCCAAAAAATTCCCATAACACCATATCCCCATAACCCAGTAACTTTATAACCACCTAATAAATCATAGGCAATCTGTATTATGGCTAAACGTTAACGTGGTTGAGGATTTCTTAAAAACCTACGCTTTCAAACCCCCAAAACACCCATGACCCTACAATTCATAATCCCACGATTCCCTAACCATAACTTATAAGAGCTTTTGAAAAAAAAAAATTATTTATACGATAAACCGTACTATAAATTAATCATTAAAACTAAAATAAATAAATGAATGATTAATGTTAAGAATCTCTCTTGACTAGATTAAATCAAATGAAAATCCAAAGGATAACAACAGATAACCCAAAAAATTATATTACTAGAATGGCTTGAGTGCGTAGGTTTTTAAGAAATCATCAACCACGTTAACGTTTAGCCATAATACAGACTGCCTATGATTTATTAGTTGATTATGAAGTTACGGGGTTATGGAGTTATAGGGTTTTAGGAATTTTTTGGGTTTGAACACTTGGGTTTTCAAGGAGTCCTCAACTATGTGATGTTTTGCAATAATTCAGATTCTCTATGATTTATTCCCTTGGTTATGGGGTTCTAGGATTATTGGGGTTTGGGTTCATGGGCTTATTAGGTTGGGATATCATTGGGTTAAATGTTTATGGGATTTGGTTAATTGGATTTAGCAACTTGAGTCTTAAGGTTATATGGTTTAATTGTTCAGAATATCGGTTTTTTGAGGTTATGAAAAATTCTGAGGTGATGAAGTTAAATGGATTCGGATTCAGCGACCCAAAAAGCGTATAATAAACATTATCTGACCTCTGATCCCGAAAGCCGATTTTTTTGTGTGGCTGCGAATTAACGTTATAAGGTTATACGTTTACACTACTCAAAGACTGAATGTTTCGATAAATTAACGTGGCAGTTTGTTTTTTACCGATTTGCCATCCCGTTATATCACACAAGGTGTGAAGTCATCAGGCAGTAACGGCTTTTTGGAGGCGGCAATACAAAATTTTAACAGAACAGCGGAGGCTAAGCTCCGTTGCCTTTTGTAATCCTTCGGAACAGAATCAAATTCTACTTAAATTTAAATCGTTCACAATTTACTTTCACGTATTCTCCCAATGGACGAGCAGCGAAAATTATTCGAAGATTCTTGTAACTTTTAAAATAATATTACCTAAGGGATGTTTTCTAATATAAGGTAGCTAGCCTTGTTTCATCAGTAAAGCAAGGCAAATATGCACGAAAAATTACAAAAAATATGCGCATTAATTATTAATTATATAATTATTTATTTTATTATGTAATTATAATATGCAAATAAATTTCAAATATATGAAAAATATGCAAAAATACACGTATATATTAAAATATGTTTATTAATTATTATAGTACAAAGTAAACTAATCTGACTAAAAAACTAATCCAAACTAATTTTCACCCTATATGTGCAAGCATTTCCAAGTCAGTCAAACACAAATAAAATAACCTAATAACTCAATCATCTTTTACGTTTGTAAAAACATTAGATTATCTTGACTTCGACATACACCTAAATTTGGTGGGGGGAAAAGAGAAAACAGACAAGTTTAAAGATTATCAACCACAATCCACACAATGTGTTATTATTTGTTCACGAGAAGCAAAATGGGAATGCCCAACAGATTGTTCTATATACTCGCATGTGCCATTTTCATTGTTGCTGTGAAGTGCCTTAGTGGAAACGCCACTACAAGAGGAAGAGAGGAAGGAAATGTGACGTCAACTTCTGATGGAAATGCGACGGAAGTTTTCAATGAAGGTTAGTCAGTAGATATGTAATTCTGAGGTTAAAAATCTGCTATGTGAATACAAAACATGATTCAAACTGCAAAATTATTCCAACCGTAAAATTATGAAACTACTATAGAGATGGTAAACACTAATTAATTGTAAGTAAGTACAAGACTGTACTGAATTTTTAACACTCTTTAGGGACTATTCTTTTCCGAGAACTACAGAACATGTATGAATTTAGTGGAGAAACAACACGATTTTCATGAAACAGGCAGTAGCATAACAAAATATTTTTTAAATACCCACCTAAATTGAAAAATATCAACTCAATAGCTTATTGCTTCGATAAATATAGGCTGGTTTGTATATACTGCCAAAAGTTTTAGATTATCCTGCAGTAATCTAATTGTATATATTTTCCTCATTTTCAGAGGATATGTAGGAGGTAATAATAAATAATAATAAAAAAAGAGTTAAAAAAAAAGTAGAATCATTTAATTTTATTTGTAAGACCTGTTGAAACAATAGGTGCAAGCATAAATTTTAGCATCATCGTTATTGGTTCTTTTGTATAGGTATACATATTTAATGCCCATTTTCTCGGATTTATCGAACTTGAACAAAAGCATCTTCTTGTGCCCCTTAAATTTTCTTTCAGGAAAATAATATTGTCGAAAAGGTCACAGATACCTTTTTTTAGAGAAGAAAACCATCAGTCGCCTCGAAAAAGCTATTTCTCCATCGATAACTTAAAGACCTACACTGAGTTTCAATTGGAACATAACAGCAATTTTGTAGTTATCTAAAAAAGTGTGGTTATGGTTTTGCTTAAAATTGTAATTCATATCTCAGTTTTAGTTCAGCACCATGTTTGTTTAGAGTACAAATACAATTCGCAAATTGGATAAGTTTTATTTATTTATTTTCACATTTATAAAGGGTGTATCAAAATTAACCTCTTGACGATATTTTTCTGAGGAGCGATTTTATTTAATATCCAAAATATTTGGTGAAATTTGAAAGGCTAATTAGGCATCCGATTTTACAATTTCGTTAAAATCGATGTTACTCGAAAATGGTACCTACACACAATAAGACATAAGAACGCATTCAACGTTTAAAATTCGCTATAAAATTTGGAAAAACCACCTACAAAAATTGGGGTAGTTTTAACCCACACCCTATCAGTTCTGATCTATTAATTACAAAAAAAAACAGTTAGACGTATAAAGTTTAATTTATTTATTATTTTCCGAATTATGTTTTCCATTATTAAATGTAGAATCAATGACGTTTGACAGACTGATTATTATGGATCGTCCAGTAATTAATGAGTTATTTTCACTGATTACGACTTGAACTGTATCTTGTTTCAGATGTGGTTAGAGAATGTGACACACCGAATCATAAACCTGGAATCTGCGTCGACATCAGAAAATGTGAAATTCTCCTAAAGCAACTGCTAAATAAAGAGGCGTGGCCTTTTTTACGGGCATCCATATGTAAACAACCAAGCATAAACGACCTTTATCCGAAAGTGTGTTGTGGGGAGGACGATAACTTTACAAATGACAGCAAAGTTGCTGGTACGTAAGTAACATTAGTGTCATTTGGAGATTTTTAATTTAAATGTGCTTTATTTAATTTAAAAGGAGATTTTAAAAAAGCTAAATAATAGGAACAAGTAAACTTCAAATTATTGACAATAAAAACTCGTCTCTAGGAGATTGTTAAAATGAGAAACGAAAAATAGAGGGACTAAACGAAAGCGTAACCCTTTGCATAGATCCTTTGAAAAAAGAGAACACGTTATAGCAATAAAAATAAGAATGATTTGTAGATATCGTTTTCTTTTGTTTAGAAAGTAGAGTATTCTACAAGTTTTATTGCACTCTCAATCTTCTAAGCTGTTAACTCATTTCTCAGCACAAAAAGTAGATGGATAGATGGGTGGATGGGTGGGTTTTATAGGTGGTACAGGTGGATGAATAAATTTGCGTATTCATCCATGAATGACTGGATAGAAAGATGTATGAATTCATAAATGGGTGGGTGGATAAAAAGATGGATCCAGAACTCTGCAACACGAATTATACCATGAAAATGGTGTTTTTAAGCATTTTGATCTATTTTTCTGTTTTTTAATGAAATTGGACCAGCTTGTCTGACTCTATGATGATAAATTGGAATTAAACGAATGAAAAATCATACGTCTAGTGATCTGGTAGAATAATTTGATTTTTTATAACTGTCGTCGATAGTAAATGGCGTTTCATGTGAATGTTGACAGGTTTTTTTAATTTTCCCGAAAACTCAGACCCGTTGGGCCAAATCTGAAGGCAGATTCTGATTCAGCGGAAAAAATACGTGGAAATACAGGGTCTGAATACCAGATCCGATACTTTTTTTTTGGGGGGCTGTGTTATGAAACACCCTGTACATACAGAGCGTATTTTAAGGTCATGTCATGAAATAAATGGGTTATTAAATACCCTGCAAGTCCTATTTATTATCTCGCGACGCTCTCCATGAATTTAGAATGTCAGCATTTGAATAAATGTTAACGTTTTCCATTCTGTAACAATAAATAATACTTAAATAAACATTCACTGTATGTGTTAAATTGACAACAATAAACTGGTGACGGATTAGGTGTTTGTTTTGAACTTCCACTTAAAATTTCATAGCTATCCTCGCAAGAAATTATGTGATATCCGTTGACTGCACGAAAAACAGTAAATTCCTTAAAAACTAGAAGAGATAGGTGTAGGGAACCATTATACTGTAAGCTTTGGTATTTTTCGTAAGGAGAAATAAAGGGTTGAAGAGGTAAGAAAGGTAGAAATCGGTTGTCGATTATTACGATGAAAACATATGAATATTTGTTATTTATCTTGCGGGCGTACACATATGTACATATGTGTAACTAAAGCAAAATGTAAATACCTCAGACAAATACGGCCCCTTGCCGGGGCAGATCACGACTTGGCTGTTGTGATGGTGAGATGATGTGATCCTTTCTTAGTGAATGGCCACTATACAGGGTAGCCCATCGAAAACGTACCGCAAGGCATTACAGGGTAGTAAAGAACTTTTCGGCAAAATCCAAAAACAGGTCAAATTTGTTTCTGAGGGGGACAACTTTTGGCTCAAAAAGCATACCAAAATCTTCAACCCCCTAAGTGGGGGTGCCATCTCCCAATTTTTTTTAAATGGGAATGGGGGTCAAGTGGGGGGTCATTAGAAAGGGCTTTTAATTCTCTATACATCGATTCTTACTTTTTGAAAATCGATCCATTATTTTAGAAAATATGCAGCTTTGAAAATACGAACAATATTTTTGACGAGAAATGCGAAAATCGATTTAATTTTACTTCAAAACTTACGGTATTAGCTTGGTAAATTCCTTCAAAAGAATTCGCTGTTTTTTTTTCTGATTTGCGAATTCTTTAGCCTGATTTTGGTGAGCAAAAAATTGTCCGCTTTTTGTTTCGTATTTAGATAGGCCACAAGAAGTTGCTAGATAACTGTCTTGTGACTTGTAGTTGAAGAGTACCAATACTGCCGAGTCTTTTAAATTGATTAATTATGGTGTACTCAATTCCAGAAAGAGTAGAAATTATTGAGCTTTTTTTCAAAAACAATGAATGCGGAAATCGGGTCGCCGAACTGTTCAACCAACGGCATCCTGAGAAACATGCGTCTGGAAAAATTGTTCGCGAATTGGTGGCCAAATTTCGCGAAACTGGCTCCGTTCATAACAAAAAGAGGCAGGTTGAAAATCCGGTACTAAATGAACCTACGGAAATAGCGGTATTGGGGCAAGTGGCAATGGATAGTACGCTGAGTACAATGCAATTGGCTACTGCGACAGGAGTGAGTCGTACAAGTGTCCAACGAATATTAAAAAAATACAAATTCCATCCTTATAAGATTCGGCTAGTGCAAGAGCTAAATGAAGACGATTTTGATCGTCGTTTGCAATTTTGCGAAATAATGACTGAACGAGCGATAAACGATAATTTCCTCTTTAATGTGTGTTTTTCGGACGAGTGTACGTTCTTCTTGAATGGTTTAGTGAATCGCCATAATTGTCGTTACTGGGCTGATACCAATCCAAGGATTTTCCATGAGACACACTCCCAACACCCCCAGAAGTTGAATGTATGGGCAGGTATTTTTGGAAATTCCATTGTAGGTCCTTTTTTCCTTCCTGGAAATTTGACAGGCGATATGTACTTGGATTTACTACAAAATGTCATCGACCCAGCTCTAACAAATATCATAGAGGACGACCCTGCTTACAATGAACACGAACTGATTTTCCAGCAAGACGGAGCTCCTCCACATTACTCGCTCAATGTGCGCAATTACCTAAATGAGACGTTTCCAGGACGCTGGATAGGACGAAGAGGTGCAATTGAGTGGCCCCCTCGGTCACCCGACTTAAATCCTTTAGATTTCTTTCTCTGGGGGCACATTAAAAGCAAAGTTTACAGCACTCCACCTGATACCTTGGAAGATCTGCGAGGACGAATCATTAATGTATGTCGCGAAGTAACACCGCAAGTGCTCCAGAATGTTCGACAACGGTTTGAAGACAACCTGTATCATTGTATGCAAGTTGGCGGACAACATTTTCAGCATTTACTTGACTAATACCGTAAGTTTTGAAGTAAAATTAAATCGATTTTCGCATTTCTCGTCAAAAATATTGTTCGTATTTTCAAAGCTGCATATTTTCTAAAATAATGAATCGATTTTCAAAAAGTAAGAATCGATGTATAGAGAATTAAAAGCCCTTTCTAATGACCCCCCACTTGACCCCCATTCCCATTTGAAAAAATTTAGGGGATAGTACCCCCACTTAGGGGGTTGAAGATTTTGGTATGCTTTTTGAGCCAAAAGTTGTCCCCCTCAGAAACAAATTTGACCTGTTTTTGGATTTTTTCGAAAAGTTCTTTACTACCCTGTAATGCCTTGTGGTACGTTTTCGATGGGCTACCCTGTATACGCCTGTAAATGATTGGAAAGCATACCTGAGCACCCTATTATCTAGTTAATAAATGAATCAATGATTACTGAGTATGTCCTTCGCCTCTGTTTGAAAATATGACTGCGTCTATTTAACATTAACCATATACAGGGTGTGATATATCTACTGCACAATCGATAAGCAACTGTGATACTACTTATCACCAAACTATTCTGTATATTAAACATATAAACAAATCTAAGTATTTTCGTACTGTTCTTGACACCACTCCCGATGTCAACTCCAGGTGTGCAATGGATGTTAGCAAACTCACAAAACACCCACCCAGAGTGCCCCCGTCTTGTGGCACCAATTAGCCTGAGAACACTCCCCCGACTAACCCACTCGCACCTGAGCGCCGTGGAGTACCGCGGCACCAATTAGCCTGAGAACACTCCAGCGACTAACCCACTCGCAGCCCAAATACTGTGGCCAAACATCACAAGACTCACTCAAAAACATTATCCATGGGTCTCTACACTGTCAGTACTGATGAGCAAAACAGTAAAGTGCCTCAAATGCATAGACTACTTATTCACATCAAATGTCATTAAACTTACTAGTAACTGGCCAATCAATTGTGCAGATTGAGCACCTCAATTCATAACAGCAATTCCTCAACAGTTACTAACACAAAATAATCCGTCATACAACAACTCTGATTGTTACTTATATGACATTTTACTTTATTGGGTATATCCCGAAATATGACTACTAATCTATGCAAAAGACACTTAATTATTCCTTCAAAAAATATGCAATCTAATTAATGATGCTCGTCAAATCAAATATATAACTTCTCAATAAGATTGATAACGTAAATTTATATAACATTTCTAACAATTATTATTTTCAAGATGATATGGCAATATTCAAGATACAGATATGCTTGCGATGAAACTATCAATATTAAATAAGAATGTTCAGTAAGTAAACTGTGAATAGACCACTAATCCAAACAAATAGGTATGCTCAGTGAAAGAAACTCACAAGTTATATGAATAGGATATAATCTATACTAATATTATAAAGAGGAAAGATTTGTATTTTTGTATGTATGTTTGTTACGAATAAACTCAAAAACTACTGGACGGATTTCGATAATTCTTTCACCATTAGAATGCTACATTATCCCTGAGTAACATGGACTATATTTTTTAGATCCCAAAATGTTTAAAATAAATGTCCCCCCATGCGAAGCCGGGACGGGCCGCTAGTTTCTAATATATAGGTATGCCCAGTGAGAAAACTCACATTCTATGTATATGAATAAGCCATTATTTCTAATAAATAGGTGTGTTCAGTGAGAAAACTCACCTAATATCCAGTATTCAATTGAGGCACAATTCACAATGTTTTCACAGCACAGTCAACGTAAAAGTGATCTATTTTCAAAGTTTAGGTAAAGGGTCTGTCTGAACTTTATAATCTAAACAAAGCCATTGGGCGTTCACTAGTCACTTGAGCCTTTTTATAAATACCAGATGCTGTGCCGGCCGGGGCAAATATGTGGCTTCTTTCTGACTTAAAACTAGTAATATTTAAAATAGGGTCGTAATACAGGGTGTAAAAAAAATATTATCTTACAATACCATTCGAAAGAGAACAAAATTGTTCATCAGGTTGCGCAAAAATGTACAAGGGGTTCCATTAAAAAAATAAATAAGTTAAGATGGTTTAAAATTGACTAAATTCGGAATTAAATTTCTACTACCCTGTGTGAAATTAAGTTATTTTGAAGTTATGGCAGGCAAGTTTAGAGTTTTAGTTATGTCCTCTATAAATTTTATCGCTCTTTATTGTAAAATACATATCTTTTTTAATTAGGCAGTGCTTTTTAATTTTTTTTTTAAATTAAATATACACACAACTTTAACAACATGAAACCTTTATGAAAGTTCACCTAAAAATTGACGTAGAATCCAAAATTGCAATAATATACAGGGTTTTCCATTTAAAATAACGGAGAGGATGGTATAACTGGAAGCGTTAGGTGGACGCTATTATTTTAGTTGAGAAGAGTATGTCCGAAAACTCTATAGCCCAACTTTTCAAAATTAAAATCGAAGTAGTCTCTGAAACATGCCTAATGCCTCGTCACCGTGGGACAACCTGTATAACGAATTATTCTCTTTAATTAGTTACATCATTTCCTCGATCTACGTTGTTACGGGTTTATTTTAAAAATAAACTGTAAAATGCCGAATTTATTTTATTGTGGCAAGATCTAGACGATTCGGTTCCACAAAATACCTACATAACTATTTCAATTATAATTATTTATACTTAACATTACTTCATTGATAACAAGAAAGAAAAAGATCAATAAATATTATTATATCAATAATTTCACTCCAGCTAGAAATGAACGGCTTTATAATTCATCACCGCCGAGTATGGGCAAAAAGACAATAAGTTTTTGCGGCTTGAAATAAAATTAAAGACGGACTTGGTATTTAGGCTTGAAAGAAAGCAGTCAAAACGCAAAATTGCGGATCTACCCCAGTTGATTAATTAAATAATCCGTTGCACTGCGACCACTGGTTATTGTCGTTGTAGCTAGAACGCAGATTAGTGTCTGGATTTTTGGTGTGAAGTGCAACAGGACTTAATAAGAAAGGCCGCACAACATCTCAGGTAAAGCGAATTGTCACATTTTGGTTTTAATGAGAGCCGTTTATACAAATTTGAGGAGGTGAATCTATTCACCCTCACTGCCTTTATTGCCCGCAATAACTCCGTTCATTTCTAAGCCTTTTTCTTTGTGATTGTCTATGGTCGTCCATTCTGGGACCGACTTACATAATACATCGTGGAGCTAGCAGCCCCAATAATTTGATAACACCCAGTTAGAACATCGGAGATCGCGGAAACGAAACCCCAGCCGCAACCCCAAAATTAGCACGTGGTCACTCCGTGGAGGACTACTTATCACCCAGGATCCTTATACCACCGGACGATAAGGTCATATTTATAATTTATATTATTTTACGTTACCCGTTAGTCGTTCCAAGATTCACCCGGCGGAGCCACGCCTTTAAATGGGTTACCATTTTATTGAAAGAAGCCCTCAAATAATTTATTGCCATTTAATATTACATTATATTTAACGCTTATACGCCTGTAAACCTCATAGTATATACTACGGGAGGCCTTTTTATTCTTCATATTAATTGTACTAAAATATATAACATTGGTTTGTAACATAAACGGGGACGTACTGGTACGATTCTGTAACCGTTTTGGGTCTAGTGCCACTCCCTATTGCCTATTCTTATTATGATCATAGCTTGACCAATCAAAGCAGTTATTAGTCATAGTTAATTGAATTTTTTCCTTTTTATTACATTAAATCTTAAAGTTACTATACTATTTCGTTATTTTATAATTTTCGTTTAGTTATCGTAGCCTTGATGCACCAGCAGAGATGGAGACTGCACTCTCTGCTAACTTTGCAACCGATCAATCACGAATAAAAAGGCTATATATAACTAGCAGTCTCGCCCCTTTTAGTTTTTTAGTATGCTACCAGGTCCATGAGTGGGCAAACGTAGCAACGTTAAGTAACTTCAGAGGTAAAAAAATGTGATATTTTTCAAAAATTTAAACGTCCTCTATATTAGAAATCAGTAACATTAGGTCCAAAATTTATTAAGTCTTTTGGGCCTACAATGATCCAAGGAATCACCGCCTTATGACATGTATTTAAGATACACCCTATGTTGTTTCAGGAATGGATATTTTACCGAAAAACTGTGGTCACCAGCGCGACCGTTGGCGCGACAGAGTAATTGGTGGCCAGGCAGCAAGTCTAGGCGAATACCCTTGGATGGTTCTTCTTTTGCACACAAATAAGTACGGTGCGGTCGGACTTAAATGCACCGGTTTTTTGATACACCTAAAGTACGTCATCACAGCGGCCCATTGTACCCATCCCTCTTCCATTAATAGTCAAAGAGGACCGATGTACGTATAGACACACATAGGATGTTTCCAAATTAGTCGTCTTTAATATTGGTGAAGGTGATTTGGCGTAAGGGGAATCTCATGTAAAGTACATTCGTTGATATAAGAGAATTGGTACTTACGTCAAGCTTCCACCAAGTACTGAAACAGGCAGGGGGTCTAAAGAAGTCTGCACTGAATTATATTTNAAAAACCGGCGGCCGCAAATTGGAGTTTTTATTATTTTATTACCCTTCTCTTTTCATATGCAATTATGAGATAGCAAGAGAGTGGGATGGACGTATAGGCCGGACAACTCATTGTGCACGTGTGCGTGCACCTGGCACTTTCTCGTTTTTTTTAGGTGTGTTTTGCCGGAATTTGAAAGAATGAATTAATCGTACTATTTTTACTATAAACGTATTTCCTGTAGCGACATCTATATGAATATTGTAGTACTTTGTTAGATGAAACGGGACTTCAATTTCCGTTCTTAAGTAACTTCAGAGGTAAAAAGATGTGATATTTTTCAAAAATTTAAACGTCCTCTATATTAGAAATCAGTAACATTAGGTCCAAAATTTATTAAGTCTTTTGGGCCTACAATGATCCAAGGAATCACCGCCTTATGACATGTATTTAAGATACACCCTATGTTGTTTCAGGAATGGATATTTTACCGAAAAACTGTGGTCATCAGAACTACTCGTCCGGCAGCCGAGTAGTTGGCGGCCGGCCAGCAGGTCTAGGCGAATACCCTTGGATGGTTCTTCTTTTGCACACAAATAAGTACGGTGCGGTCGGACTTAAATGCACCGGTTTTTTGATACACCTAAAGTACGTCATCACAGTGGCCCATTGTACCCATCCCTCTTCCATTAATAGTCAAAGAGGACCGATGTACGTATAGACACACATAGGATGTTTCCAAATTAGTCGTCTTTAATATTGGTGAAGGTGATTTGGCGTAAGGGGAATCTCATGTAAAGTACATTCGTTGATATAAGAGAATTGGTACTTACGTCAAGCTTCCACCAAGTACTGAAACAGGCAGGGGGTCTAAAGAAGTCTGCACTGAATTATATTTCAAGAATTTAATTTCTATTTAGCTTAGTATTGAGAGGATGACTTGACTTCTTTTTAAGTACCTCCTCATCTTAAACTTCAGTAATCACAGTTATAGTAAGTGTAATTGAATTTTAATGAGACGTTGGATAGTAGGTACCATACACTTGTATATTTTAATTAAGTATAATATATTTTATTGCCTAAATGTCCACATTATCATGTGCGTAATATTTATATTTGGCTGAAATGATGGCTGAACATTATTAAGTGCGAGAATAGGAAGGCTTTTGGATTTTGGTAGCTGCGATTTTTATTTTTGAAATGAGCGAATAAAAAATTATATATTATTATGGAATACTGGAAACAAAGGAATTGTTTAATTATTGTTAATTATCTTACACTGGTAGAAAAATTGGACTTATTTTCACTCGATTCCATTCAATAATTTATCAGTTTCTGTCCACATCCGATTGAGTGAAACTTTCCTGTGTTAGTATAAGATCTAAAATTTTATCAGTGAAACTATAAGTTTTAGTTCAAATACTATCAAAAATGTGTGAAATTATGAAAATGTCCAATATTGACTGAAAATGTACTCAATAATTCACTCAATAGATTTACTCAAGACCTTTTTGCTTTTACTTAGATCGATTTATTTACAGTGTATTTTTTTTTGTCTATATCAGGTACATAGAGACTATCTTAAGGTATACCTTCGTTTTGAGAGATACATTCCCGTATCTCTGAAAACGTCTTTAGGTACCCCCAAGGGTATGCATACCACTGGTTGAACCACCGTTCTACGAGACTGTTACATGCAAAAAAATTGAGTATATCAAATAATTCTCTTCTGATGCAATTTTCATGATTTTTTCATCTCTTAAATAAAGATGATAAATTGCACTCTCCATGAAATTAATTTTCAAATATGACATTTTCATGCCAATCGAAACAGAAATCCTATGTATTTTTTGCTACCACCAAATGTGCACGCAATCTGTACGATGTCTCTCTATCTATATTCCATCAAAAACAATTTATCTGTAAATGGTTTAATAAAAGATTATCATTAAATCGATATCCAGTTGGACAATAATTTCGTTTGCTATACAATCCCTAAAATTTATTTTTATCATGGGCGGTAATTGAACTCAGGCTGAGGAAGGTAGTCGTTCTCTTAAATCTGTGAATGTGCTTTAAACATATAATAAAAAATTTGCTCTGAAATTTAAGAGACAGAAATCAAAAATAAATCGATATTTTTGAAGCGTCTAGATATGATAGACCTTCTTTGTTACACTTTTACAAAAAAGCATTTGAATACATAAACATATTTATTTTCGATGCATTAACTAACTTTAAAAGAAGTGGTGGATATACCTAGTTATGTGTATTTCCTATTTTTTTTATTATTATTATTTCGTCAGCTTTGAAAAATACTGTTTGGATAGATATATTACATAATATATAAATAATAATTAAAAACTACATATTGAAAATCTAGACATGCGAGTAAAAAATGTATAAAATTAACGTTAATTAAAACAAATTGTTTTAATGCTCTACGAAATATTTCTTTATTTTCCTTTTATGTTATACTTTTGAGGAAAATACGTAACAATTTTTTGTTCCAGAACTTCAGTTTTGTTGGGAGAACATAATATTGTAACTGCTAGGGATTGCTCTTCAGATATGTGTGACAATAATACTCAGTTTCGTAAAATTGACAAAGTGACTACCCATCCTGATTACGATCCCACTAGGTCAGGATATTACAATGATATCGCTATTATCAAATTAAAACAAAATGCTCTTGAGACAGGTATGCCGGATATTGTATTATCTGTTTCCTTTTTTCTTTATTATTTATTATATATTAGTTTATTTGATTATAAGTAACTTATTGGATACACAAGCCAATCATGTATAAAAATCGGTCTTGTATGTTGTTCAGTATGTCCTGAAAATTATGGCCATCTCCAAACATTTTCCGCACTTGTGTCAATGCAATTGAAGACAATGATGCAAAAAGGGGACAACAATATGTAAATTTTTCAGGATTAGCAAAACAATCTTTTATTATAGAATGTAGGTAAATATCATATGCCAAAAAAATCATTTTTCAAGTAAAAATGGGATATGCGAATATGTTGTAAATGTCTAGAACAAAGAGACAACAAACATTTGATGCAAGATATCCCATCATTGCAGCAGTCAATAGTTGTATAAGCTAAGTAAGTTGATCTATTAAGCATATTCTATATTGGCATCAGAAAAAAGATATATATTTTAAGCTTATATCTGAGAAATCTTAATATTTCAAAGTCATATACAAATCCTCTTATTGAACTAAGGGTATTCGATTACATTTTACGGTGTCGAAACGTGATATACACCGTGCCCACCTAGTGCGCGTAAGACCAATATCTAGGTTAATAAAAGATATAACTTAATTTTTTTTTCTACAGAGTTGCCTACTTTCCTGAGCTGCACAAAATGAAAATATATTTGCATATACGCCCTGTTATATGTTCAGTTTTTCCTGGGCATGTACCAACTTCGTTTTTTTAAATGGAAACCTTTTTTTATGGCATTATCCAATTCTACGTGAAAAATTAACGGGACTGTATGATCCCTATTAAAATATTGTTAGTTTTCGACTAACTTTTCATTTTTTTTTCTTATGTTTCGTCACTTCTAGTAGTTGACATAATTATGATTGTATGACAGCTAGAATTTTTTTTTTTTTCAAGAAAGAGTGAAGATGGCTCTTTCAAAAAAACGTATCAAAAGTTGACATGCGATATACAGAGGGCAAAAAGAATCGTGCCTAAACTGATAAATTAAAATTTGAAAAATCTCGACTTTTTCAAATAGAACACCGTGTGCTTTATGATTTCATTAGATGCCTTTCTGTAGACCCTACAATTTTTTAATAGCTTTCCCTATACCTAAGTTGCGTAGTTTTTGCAAAAAAAC
>NW_019416343.1:12819-27528 GCF_000390285.2 Anoplophora glabripennis | reverse complement strand
GTTGTTGTATTTGTTACCAATTTTTTTCAAAACCGATTTATCTCGCAAACCGTTCATTTTTTCGAAATAAATAAAGAGTACCATTTTTAAAGAAAAACCTTCAGAGTATCTAATAATAATATTTTCAGTTTGATAAAATTACTTCTGTCAAAATTTTGAGAAAAATTGTGATAGGGCCAGTCCGTTTCTGGACACCTGATAATAGCAAAAAGTTGATTTTAGCATCAAATCGTAGAGCTCCATGTGTAATACAACGTACGAAAATTTTATTAAAATATACAGGGTGGTTTCAAAGTTATAACTCTAAACGTTAATTTCTAGGTACCCCTTTGACCCCCCATAACTCCGTTAGGGGGCACATTAGGAAAAAAAATTATAGGAAGGACTAGTTTTATTTTGACCTCCCCTATACACTCCCGAGAGATTAGGAGGTATTTACCGGACACCCTGTATATTCATTATATTCAGTGATACTATAAAAGCAATTAATCGTCAAAAAGTTTTTAGTTAACTCATAAAATTTCCTGTATCCAAACGATCTCACATTCATATTCCTATGATATTTCATAAACTTGTTGTACAGACTATATCTACCTTATTTAACTTATTGTGACTGGCTTTCAATCAGAGTAATGTGAAACACATCTTTTGCCGTTCAACAAAATAATCGCGGTCTCTTAATTTTCTTTTAACGGTATTATTTCCCTTCTCCAAAATTTTGACCGATCAGAAATGTTTGATTTCTCAAGTTCCCGTCTTTTTAATTAATCTTTGCTCGCTGGTTTAATATTTGTGAGTAAGGATAATATCTTCAATATTCAGAAGCATTAGATGGATTTTTTTTAATTTTGAACATTTGAGCATGTCTTTGACAAAAAAAAATTATAGTATTAATTGTCTGAAAAACTGTACTAATGTTAAATTTGTTACCAATTCTCCTTATTTTTTCTGATAATACCGTATATTCCTATGTATGGAATTTTAATTGTGGATGTAGTTTTCCTTGTGTCAAACAATAAAGGTATACTCTGTATCTCTAAAATTTTTTATGTGGATTTTTTCTATAATTCTTCTATCAGCTGTTAAAGTTTTAGTACAAATATTTTACTCGTTCTGTACACAAAAACTGACTTTTTTATTTATATAACATTAGCTTCATTTTGCATTTATTTTCACATAATACTATTATATTTCTAAGAGTGTCTCGCAAAAGCTTTGATTCTTTAGGAAAAACGTGCTGAAATAGTCGCCGTAATATGACGGTACTGAGGTCACGTAGCGTTAAAAAAAAGAAAATCGTAATGATGTTGAGCACAGGTGTAGTGTTTCTATACATGTTTTCTTCCAAATGATTTTGGAAAAACGCAGGTACTTGTTGCGTGTCGCTAAAGTGTACATACACAAAATATTTAATATAACTACAAATATAGCAAAAGAAATTAAGCTTAATTATACAGGATGATCCATTAACGGTTCGGAACGGCTGTATATAGGAAACTAGACGTGCTACGATTATGGGGTAAAAAAATCTATTAACAAATACGGACAAAAGAAATTTATTTAAAATATTTTCAAGTTTGTAACTTTACCGCCAGAGGGCACAGCTGCTTTAGTGCTACAATTGTCGTTTCTTCGAAATCGATAATACACTTTTTAGATACACTGTTAAACCCTTCATAAGTTTTGTTTGAACTTTTTTTTTTTGTTATTACCATAGCAACGCCAGTACGAAGAACGCCTTCTTGAGATTTTTAAATTGTCATAACTTCTAAATACCCTGTACATAATTAATTATGTTGACTGTAATTGTTTAAAATGATAATTTTTTGACAACTTTTGTCTATCCCTTTTGAACTAAGAAAATACCTATATCATAATACAACTAAATACTAGACCACTTCATTTAATATACAGGGTTAGAACTGTTTAAAGGGAGACTACAGGGATATCGGAAACCGTTAGTCATACAGGGTGGCTCAAATTACAAGAAAGTTGCACAATTATGGGGCGAGTGTTTTGGTGAAAACAGATCCAAGATATCTTCGATAGTTTCTTAGATATCTCGAAAAAAGTGAAAATATCGATTTTCTATTTTTCGTTATTACTCATTTGTTTTTTAAGATAACGTCACGAAATTTTGTATCTAGGTATTATCCAACATGGCGATTTCAATGGTGAGTTCAGATTTTTTCTATCTTCCATTGTTTCAGGGTCGCGATAGTCAACTTTTTTTTCTTATGGACGCCATATTGGTTCTCCTCATGGATGGATAAAGAAAAAAAACACAAATTCAACGATGTATCACACTTTACAAAAATATCCTGTCTGCCTGCAGCAATTTGAATTTCTTTTTAATTTTTCTGAAATAGTAGGCTGATGTCCGAATTGTCATTTTCTTTAGTGTAAAACATGAAATGTAAAATATTATTACTGTTACGATGTTGTTCTGTATCAAACAATAAATAAAATATGAAGTAAATAAAACAAACCTTTTATTATACAAAGCAAATTAAACTCAAAACAAAAACAAATTAAAAAAAACTCAGTGTAAAATATGTTCAAAGTGATTTCCTTCATTATTAATACAAAGCCTCACTCTTTCAGAAATGCACTGGTCGAATTTGTTTGAGAGTTATGGACATAATGAGTAATTCTGTTGCGAAGCTCATCTACAGTGTTTATGGTGGTTCGATAAACATAATCCTTTAGGACACCCCAAAAGAAATAATCCATAGGATTCATGTCCGGAGTTCTGGCCGGCCAATTAATGGGTCCGTCTGTCCCAATCCACTGTTCACCGAATTTGTTATTTAAAAATTGTTTCTCTTGCAGGGTACTATCTGCTGGAGCACCATCATGCTGATATTAGCATTCCACATAACGCATAACTGGCAATGTTTGCAGAAATTCCTCTACATAATTTTGTAGAACGTCCAAGTACTTAGGCCCATTTAATGTACAGGGTGATTCACTATATTTTGACCCCCCTTTAACTTTTTTGTTTTAAGAGTTATAAAAAAATGTGCAATGCAAAAATTGCACTATTTTTTATGAAGTTTTCGAAAATGATGTAGAAAAACAAATGAAGTTCAAACAAAATGGCCCCGGATGTTAACTTTGTTAATTTAAATGGAACACCATGTTATGTTTTACACTAAAGAAAATGACAATTCGGACATCAGCCTACTATTTCAGAAAAATTAAAAAGAAATTCAAATTGCTGCAGGCAGACAGGATATTTTTGTAAAGTGTGATACATCGTTGAATTCGTATTTTTTTTCTTTATCCATCCATGAGGAGAACCAATATGGCGTCCATAAGAAAAAAAAAGTTGACTATCGCGACTCTGAAACAATGGAAGATAGAAAAAATCTGAACTCACCATTAAAATCGCCATGTTGGATAATGCCTAGATACAAAATTTCGTGAGGCTATCTTAAAAAACAAATGAGTTATAACGAAAAATAGAAAATCGATATTTTCACTTTTTTCGAGATATCTCAGAAACTATCGAAGATATCTTGGATCTGTTTTCACCAAAACTCTCGCCCCATAATTGTGCAACTTTTTTGTAATTTGGGCCACCCTGTATGACTAACGGTTTCCGATATTCCTGTAGTCCCCTTTAAATAGTTCTAACCCTGTATAATTTGTTAAAAATTTTAATGTTCGCGATACCGCAAATGCGACGTTGCCAAAGGAATTTTTTATTTTAATTTCAAGGTTTTGTAGTCAAGTGTTCTCACTGCATACCAGCTTTCCCCAAAGTTGAAAAGTAAGTCGATTTTTATTGAAAACGCCTCAAGATTGAAATCAGTTTCAATGTTTTTACAGCATAGGGCTGAATGTTAACAAACAACAATGAATAGTTAGCCGTTGCAAGTGTTTATCTCCGTACCATTTCCCGTCAAAGTCTTTGCCGCATTTTTACGTTTTACAATCATATCATATACATCTATCAGAAAGTTTTTTGTGACATCGTTTAATTGCGGCCATTTATTACGGCACCGATTCCCTAGAAAACCAAAGTTTAAACCACTCATGCACAACAATGCAATAATGTCTATTTTTTTTAGCATCCTTTAGCAAGGTAAAACTGTTTGTCGGATTGCCTCCGTTCGACAAATCGGCGTGCATAGAAAAATACAGGATTTACAGAATATATCTCAACGAGTCACAGGTCTGCGCGGGAGGTGAAGAAAATGCGGGCAGCTGTATTGGAGATTCGGGAGGTCCCCTGATGATGCAAAAAGATAACACTTGGTACGCTGCGGGTGTGGTGAGCTTCGGAGCAGGCTGTGGAATGAGGGGATTACCAGGAGTATACACGAACATTGCCAAGTTCCTACCATGGATCAAGTCTCAAATGATAGAATAAGAGAATAATTGAAGAAAAAATGCTGACCATCATGCAGACAACATAGTCATGAATATTTACACAATAGAGTAGTTTCCTTCAACCGCAAAAAAATGGAAATGTTCATTCCTCAAAAATATATATATTTTTTAAATATATGCTTTTTTATTGTAATTCGAAATATTATTTTATTTGCTTGACGTCACTAAACGAAAAATTAAGAAAACCATCACATGTCTGTTGGCATACTGATGCAGTTGCAGTTTCTGCATAAATTTGTTGGGTAGTATCTAGTATAAGTAATTCTGCGGCCTCACTAGAGGCCGCTGCGGTCTCCTCGATAAAACAAGGCCACAAAATGAAATTGAGACTAACCTTCTCTCAAACCAGTTGACCCCTATGTTTTTGAGATCGCTGATCACGATCCCGGTATTCGTATAACCCGAGCACGTCTGTATCAAGGTTAAATGAATGTCAAATTTTGTTTTTTAAATAATATAATTTTTTGAGCCCGGAATCGGAAACCGAGAGAAATTTTACGTCCAAATACATGTTGACCAGCTGGTGGAAGTGACCTCTGGAGATTATCTGGAGGTTTCGATCATTAGTTGTTTTTGTACCTAAATAGTTGTATTAACATACGCATTTACTGAGAATTTAATTTTTCAAAATTAATTTGTTTAAAAATGACCTTGAAAAAATGTTAATGTTTATTAAATTGTTAAGATAAAAAGAAGATAGCGGCGATGCGTTCTATTACTCGGTCTAGCGAAGGCGTGGGGAGAGCGAGGCGGAGCAGGCGCGGGAAAATGATCGAGCGGCTTCAAATCGATGGATTTGGAAAAATTAGCCATATCTCGGTTAATAATGAACCTATCGAGATGATTCTTTTTTTAATTTGTGGTAGCGCGAAAATTCATGAGCATTCAAACTATTGTATTAACATTATTTCAACCCGAGATTTAATTTTTTATTTAGCCTCCCTCTTCCCACTCGTTCGCTAGACCGAGTAATAGAACGCATCGCCGCTATCTTCTTTTTTACAATTAAATGGCTGAATTCACCTTAATGTTAATGTAGGACATGAAAATATAGCTTTTAATGTATGCTCTCTCCAAATTTCGGTTCTTAATAATTAAGGACACTGCGATTAAATAAAAAAAAATTTTCTCAGCTTGTAATCAACTTAGAACAACAATTTTATTTTAAATTCGAAGAAAAATAGTACTAACTAAACTATAGACGTTACTATTTCATTTTATAATAATTACCTATCTTAACGATTTAATAAATATTAACATTTTTTCAGTCATTTTTAAACAAATTAAATTTGAAAAATTAAATTCTTAGTAAATGCATATGTCAATACAACTATTTAGGTACAACAACAACTAATGATCGAAACTCTGCAACGCCTTTAAGCTTGGGAAAAATCTATTGAAAATGGCATCTTCTTATATAACAAATTCCGCCAACGCCAAACTAATGAAGCTTTCGGGCTGAAATTTTTACTACTTATTAAGGGTGCAAAAAGCCTCAAAAATCCTGAATTATAAGTGTCTGCGATGAAAATTGCATTAATTATATTAGCAATTGAAAAAAACGGCCATTTTCGACCATTTTTGAGCTCTTGCGCATAAACAAATTATCGGAATTTAATCAGACTTGTTTTATTTTACAGATTTATTTAATACCTACCTTTTTGCATAAACCTTTTTTCTCTATGAATAATAGTTTTTTTACGCGAGTCAAAAAACCACTTTTCCATAACTTTAACCATCGTTTTAACAAAGTTTCCCAACTAGTCTCGAGTTGATTTTTTGATATTTTGTTTATAACACGTTTCTGAACAATATTCCGCAAAAAACTTCTAATAGTATTTTTTTTCCAAAAAAAAGCTATAATGACTGGCTTATTACAACTATTTAAAAAAATATAATTTCATATTTCAATAAAAGTGGCCTGATAAATAAAAATAATAATTATTTGTGTTTAAAGTTTAAACATTAGTTAACATTTATTAATAAGACCACAGACAAAATAGCTATCGCCACAGACCGCTCCTGGAATAGGCCAGCAGTTTTAAATTTCCGAATTGCCGGTAGAGTACACCACCAGCAGAATTTTAGGAAGAATCAAATACAGCGGCCCGCATATCTAAGCGTATCCTAGCAACATATAAACAAGACTTTGGTAATGTTGCCAGGCGTACTTACGGATTTCTTTTGTACACTTTTTTATCAATATCTGTTTTTTGCGTTACTGTATTTACTTCAATGTATGATGTAGGTATTGATAAAAATGTTTTTAAAGAATCAACGAATATCTNACATTTAAGGCAAATGTGATTTCCAAACACAAGATAAGTTCCTTATCTCTTTAATTACATAATTGAAAGCATTAAATTTATTTAGTAGTTATTATTTGGCAACAAAGCCACCGCTGGAACTGCCGCCTATTACCAAGTAGAAGAGTTACCACGCTAAATTTTATAGCTGGAAGCCGGCTAAGGAGACCCTGCTTCCATTTCGGGTTGCCAATTTCCAGTATTTAAGGAGCAGTCTGTAGCGATACGCTATATATTGTCTGTGATAAGACTAACAAATCTGAAGACTATAAAAATTGTTCAAAATGTCCACTCGAATGTTAATATAAACAAGGAAAATTAAAACTGGATGAAATCTACCAGTGTACAACTTCTTTGCGATAAATTTTAACCCAAATGATGACACGTCTATATATATCGAAAATGTTTCTTAGTACTGTTAATCACTAATATTTTTTATTTTGGTCTGATAAATTTTAGCTTATAATTAATTACGCAATAGGGTTTTCCAATACTGTCAAAGATTTATTCCCATATTTGCATACAAAAATGTTTATTAATTTTTTATTAAGCTACTAGCAACACGATATTATTAAACTGTGATAGCAAACAATGTTATAAAATATTTCCTCCGGGATTATTAACGAATCTAATAATTCCGAAATCATTTTTAATAATAGATTGCAAAAATTCACACTGTTGATTTAGAATATTTATTCTGAAGCACTTACTTCTTATGTGTTTTGCATGTAGTTTCTTAATGTAAATAAAAATAATGAGTGAAAAATCGAGGGAATCAGATATAGAATTTTATAATACTCCACTTGAAATTACAAATTACGCAAATAATATAAGCGAGAGCCTGCTGCCGCAAAAATCGGGACATGAATATGAAAAGTATTATGCACTGTTAAGGGATGATAACAAGAAAAGGAAACATACTCCTTTTCCGAAAATGTTTTCATTGCATTTTTCGATGATTTAAAGGACTTTGCGCCCAATCCATCTGATGGGAAAAGTTTCATGTAAAAACTGACGAACCGCAGCAATATGTGAGATGAAGCACCATCATGTTGCATCCACATTGTCCGAAGTGTAGCTAAAGGAATGTCGCCTAACAAATCTCCTAGGGTGTTTGCTAAAAAGTTTAAATAAACTGCTCCAGTTAGATGCTGGTCAAAAAAGAATGGTCCAATGATATGGGTTTCCAAAGTTGCTCCCCAAACGTTCAAAGACCATCGATCGTTGGCTATGAGTTGTCCAGAATTGGTGAGGTCTCATAATAATGGCAATTATGATTATTAACGAAACCATTTTTATGAAAAGTACAGTGGAATCCGTTTATAATGACATCGAAAGGAATTGACAAACACGTCATAATAAGCGGACGTCATACAAAGCATACTGTGAAAAAAAAAAACCTTTTTTATGTAAATATGTACTTAAGTATTTTAATAGAGAAACATAGNATCTCAAGTGTCCACTGACAAAACTCTAGTCTCCTCTGAAAATCTACTTTTAGTAACTCTTGGTGTAATTGGATGCGATAAGGATGTGCTGTGCTGTGCTTTTGTAACATCCTATGTATCGACGTTATACTAATACAATAATTGCAAGGCCTTCTTGACGCTATTACATAACTACTTTTTCGAACTTTAGAAAAGAACCTGATTTATCTGGAAAACTGTTAGAGATAAGTATGGACAACCTCATATCAGTCGAAAGGCCATTGAATTTTGCATTCACCTATTACAATTAATATGGGTCATTCCATTTGAAAAAAAGGTTTTTTAACTCGTAAGATGTAGGTTTCAGTATTTCCGAGTCTGAATAACGTACACGTTTTTCTCGCAGATGACAAGATAGAGTAATTTGTGCCAAAACGAACTATGAAAACTGCAGGTTTATAACTATTACGGTTTAGACGCTATCTAGTCTCATTTAGAGTTGAAATCGTATTTTTTTTTTCAAAAACAGCTGATTATCTCGATTACAATGGTAAGTTTTAAACACCATGTACTTTTAAACTCTACCTAAATTAACCAAGGAATTCAAAAACGTAATAATGTACAGGGTGTTTCATTTCCTACAAAGTTATGCAGCGCCTACTCGAAATGGCTAAAAATATTTTCTTTGCATACCCACATGATACCAGGCAACTTTTATTAAAACAATTTTTATTATAAATTTTACAGTTACTGAGTTACAGAAGAATCCCTTTTAGGTGGAATAGCCTTTATAATCCTAAAGGCAATGATGATAGCGAAGCAGCAAAGTGTAGCAAAGAAATCGAAGATTTTTACAGAAGAAAATGTTAAGCTATTCTTAGAAAATGCTCCAGATGAGATATGTTTAGCTACAAAGGTAATAAAAATCATAATTTATGTATATAATGTAGTTTCTATTTTTAGGTCGCCCTTGTTTTTGATGTTTTGGGGCTTGTCGCAAGAATGAGCTTTACAACATTATTTCCGACATAAAAAATTTGGGATCCGCAATACTAATTGTAATTCCTAATACAAAAATTAAAAAACCAAGAGTTTACAATCACGGAAGATTTTTATAATATTATAAAAAATACTGGGCTTTGATACCTTATAATGTTCCTTCTGGTATTTTTTTATTAATTTCCAAAAAAATAAATGTACCTACACGACAAATAATTGGGAAATATAAACTGGGCAAAGTGCCAAAACAATTTGCCACATTTCTGAATCTAGACAACCCACAAAAGTACTGTTGTTTCCGTCATACCGCAGTGACTATGTTGGTAAATGCAGGTGCGGATATTACATTAAAAGGGCATGAAGGTTGGAAGTCTTCTCAAGTAGCAAAATGATACATACAAAATTCTCTGCACAATCGAATAAATAATAGCAAATTAATTAGTTTCTTCAAGTACTGGATCTAATTCGTTAGTAACCGTACCCTCAACCTCCAATTCTTTCTGCCACGCGACTGTTAAGTCTGCCTCTACAAATCAATCTGTTTTGAAAAATATTACAGAGAATATTTCCTGTACACCAGTTTTTAAGTTCAGAAATTGTACGACTAAAAATATAAATATTAATACAGTGTAATATAAATGTCTCAATAAATAACTTAGTTTGTTTAGATTTAATTAATAGGACTTTTTTTAAAATTCGTTGCTTCGCCATTTTTTAAGTTGTAGAGATGACCCTGTGCGCAAAAGTAGTGGAATTATGTGCACAAGTAGGCACTTAGTTTTGGCACAATAATTGCAATTTGAATTTTTTGAAGCACTATTTTGCAAAGTTTCTGGATGCGTTGAAGGTGGTCCGATTTTAATTTTTCAGCCGGAATTTAAAAATATGTCTTTTCCAAGATGGCATGCACAGTCCGTTTGCTACTAGTATTTTTGTCATAAAATCACTGATTTAATGTTCTACTGGTTGGCCTATTACTATAAAATATAGGTACTATTATACTTACATCATTCTTTAAAAATTTATGAACATATATTTAAATCTATCCTATGGTTCATAACTATGTGTATTACATTATGTTTAATTCTATCAAATGAGATATTAACCTTAGGCCCAGTATTTTGAGTCTCGGTTAAGGCTTGATTAACTAATCAGGCGATTAGACTGTGATTATACTTTATAAAATAAATCAGTATTCTGTGTTGTCTTAATGTAATAAACTGCATATCAAACAATTCTTTAATTGATTTAATTGACGCAGAACCAGTGCTGGATTGCTTGGAAGGGCACCTATTGAAAATTTTACTTAAAGAACTTCTCGCAAAGATAAATTTGAAGATATAAATGGTCGCTTTTAAATTTCATTTATAATTATTACTTTCATTCTGCCACACTTTCCAGAACTCTAAGATGCATGTTTTTACTGAGCTTGAACAGAATCCGGCTCAGGAGAGTGACAGGACTCATAACGGGACACTGTCACTTTAGGAAACATCTACATAAGCTAAAGCTTGTAGACAGTCCGGTCTGTCGAGGATGTGAATCGGCGGATGAAACTTCTCTGCATATCCTGGGCGAGTGCCCGGGATTTGCACGTAGCAGAATGGCGCTCCTTGGGAGACCCTGTTTGGAACCCAAGGAACTGAGAGAAGTGTCAGCGAGGAAGCTTTTGAACTTTGTAAAAAGGACAAATCTACTTGCTGAATACGACTAGTAGTGGGACGCACAATAGGCCTAATCAGGCCGCAGTGCTATGGGACTTATTAGCACCAACCACTAGAAGAAGAAGAAGAAGAAGAAGATGCATGTTGGTAAGTAGTAGGAGCCACTCTCCAGTCTATGAATTGAAGGACTATTGGGTCCTAGAATCACGATGCAAAGACATATGTTGCTGCGCATACACGCAGCCATGTTGTGACGTCACGTGGAGAGTAAATAGCGATTTATATTGTGCGTGTTTGTGATCGATTTATATGAAACTTCTATTAATAATAACATTATGAAATACGCTGTTCCCTGTCTGGTTGTACAGACAACCAAAGCAAATCCTTTAATGAGGACATCAGGTTTTCCATTTTCCAAATAATGAAAAATTAGACGTAATTGTATATTGAACATAAAAAATATTTAAATTTGTTGAGGGCATTTGAAAACATAGGGCTATATCAGTAATCTCCAAATGATTAATGAAACAGACTTATCTAGCAAAGTTTGCCAAATAATATGTCTGAATCCAAGACAGATTCTGAAAAACCCGTACAAGAAGAAAACTTTATTCAATCACTTAAATCTTTCTCTATGTTACGTTCTTCAATCTCCCAGCCAAAATTCCTGCTGGCTATCGACAAACCGGTATGACCTTAAATTCGGTAAGCAGTCTTTCGTACCACCTTAAGACTCCATTTAGTAATATGATAGAAAAGCAGGTCTTATTATTATTATTATTAGTTGTTTAACGATTTTGGACGTTTCGAAACACAAAAAAGTGTTCTATGCTTTCTGCTTTGACCGAATAGGCTGTGTATTTTAATGTGCTAAATCCGAATCTGAAGTCTGTTTAACTCAAACACCTCCAAAATTTTGAGTAATTGGCAAAAAATAGTAAAAAATCGCAGAAAACCACGTGAGAGCAAAAAAAATTCGAAAAAATTTGTTCTGGACTTGATCAAGTGGTTTTCTTATATAATTGGATGTACTGAATCCAAATTAATGAGAGTGAAAAAATTTAGAAAGAAGTTTTCTGCATTGGATCAAGATCATAAATTTTGTCGAATTCAATTTGAATCTAAAGACTGTTGTGCGTTATTCCCCAAAAATTTAGCAATTACTCAAAAACGGGCACCCTGTTATACAAAATGCACTTAACGTACGTTACTGTCCAAATCTTGAAAACAAAACTAATCGTAAGTTGATAAAAATTATATGAAAACAGACCGCAACGAAGTTAGTGCGAATATACGCTTAAACACAGCATAAATACGTTTGAAACTGGGGTCATCAAGATAAATCTGTGATAATGTATAATGCTTACGAAATAATCTTCCTGATTTTATGGCTAACATTACAAACTGCATATGCACGTAAGTAAACATTTTTTTACATTCTTATAGTCATTTCATAATTTGTTCCGATAATTTTTATTATTTAATGTTAAAATTGCTATTAAACGATATAATTCTTCAGATAAACAATAAAAATCTAAATAATTCAAAACTATGAACAAGTGATATCCATGATACATATTGAACATTAAAAGTCACTATAGCTGAAAAGCATTCACAACTGACATCGAAAATATAACGAAAGACCAAAGCTTTGTTTAGGAAAATAATACCATTCAACTAATAAACAGGAAAAAAAACATTGTAATATTTTTCTCTTCAGAACTGGATAGCTCCTGCAAAACCCCAAATGGAGAATTGGGAACATGCAAATCCATACTTGGTTGCCATGTTCTTCTAGACGCTGTAATAAAGCGAAAGCCGAAGCAAATGGAATTCGTAAAGAAGTCTGTATGTGGACCGAAACCATTAGTATGTTGTGGAAGCCAAGGTAACTGGAAACCAGACAGGTCCGATTGTGGATATCAGGTGAGTAGGTACTGAATAAAGGAAAATACTGTAGGTGCAATTTATTGATTCACAGGCAGAATAAGTAACGAAGATTGTTTGAAACGAAAGGAATATTGGAAGGATTGGTACAAAATTTAAGAAGGTGAAAGTAGAGCCAAAAAATGCATTGGTCCTACGGAGCACCGTTACTGCGATATGTCTTATCTTATCCTTTCGATATTTTGTTAAAATAACTATCTTTCTGACTAAGATAATGGAATGAAAATTGTAGGTAATAATCATATCAAAAGGATCTTTAACTATCATAAGATTCATCAAAATCGGTTGTAAATAAGGATAGTTTTCTAACTACCCTTAACAGAAATTTTCCGTTTTTTTTTTGTTCCATTGTATTATAAAGCAAATAATTTTATTTTTTAATGAATTTATTTTTTGAAGAAAAAATTTCTACTTTTTTCGAATTCTGGGTAGTTTAATCAGAAATAATTATTTTTTAAATAATGTATGACTCAGAACAGTAACTTTTTTTTAACATTTTCACATAATATCTTTCATGGTGACATTTTCGTAGTAATGATACTAATGATTGGCACTTTCGCATGCTATCATTTAAATTCTTACGTTTCTTAGTTGCGATCTTTGTGCTTGACTTTGCATTTCATTCGATTTTTTTTACAATCATGAATATGCCGACATGCATTTTATTTATGGTTTCTCTAATGGAAATGGTCTGGGGACTCAAAAGGAGTATCGGCAACGTTTCCCTGATAGAAGGCAACCTCTGCAAGATTGTTTGGGAAAATTCATGCAAGAACGATGGAATCAGGAGCCCTAACTCCAAGATTTCGTGAATTTGGCTGTCCAAGGAGGCGTAGGCATGATTTAGACGAAGTAATTTTAGAATTTTTTTAACGTAATCCTACTGCACGTCTAAGAAGAGCGCCTGCTCATGATGGTTCATGGTTGTAAAAAAATCGAATGGAATGCAAAGTCAAGCACAAAGATCACAACTAAGAAGATAAAGAAATGTAAGAATTTAAACGATAGCACGCAAAAGTGACAATCATTAATATCATTACTATCATTACAACGAAACTGTCACCATGAAAGATGCCTACAGTGTGAAAATGTTAAAAAAAGTTACTGTTCTGAGCCATACATTATTTAAAAAATAATTATTTCTGGCTAAACTACGCACAATTCGAAAACAAAATTAGTGACATTTTTTCTTTAAAAAAACCTAATTAAATAAAAATAATATTTGCTTTATAATTCAAAGGAATAAAAAAAATTCCAAAAATTTTGTTAGAAAACTATCCTTATTTACAACCGACTTTGATAAAACTTATGACAGTTAAAGACCCTTATGATATGATTATTACCTACAATTTTTAATCCATTATATTAATCTGAAAGAAAGTTATTTTAAAAAATATCCAAATGATAAGGGATTTGGAGGGCCATATCTCAGTAACGGTGCTCCGGAGGACCGATGTTTATAGAAACTTTTTTATTATTTTTAGCTATATTTTCACCTCCTTAAATTTTGTACAAACTTTTCCAAACACCCTGTCTAGGGTTACAATCTTTCTTATTTTAAGAGATACAAAAATGCTTAAATGAGCAAGAATGTGCAGAATTTTAAACCGATCACGAATTCGTTTTTAAATTTATCAAATTCCGAATGGCTCCGAAGATATTCAAAGGAAACCGATTTGATGCTAGTTCGTTTTTTAGTCGCATTTCACTTGGTTTGTATGAAAATGTGTAGGATGGTATAAAATGATGTGAGGAATCGATTTTTGCTGTTAATAGCAACGTATCTCTAGAATTGTGGTAGTCAACTTTTGTTTTCGTTATAGACGATATATTGAATTTTTCCCTCACTAGAAGAAAAGGAAAATCCTCTTTATAACAACGTATATGGTGTTTTCATATATAAATAACGAAGATATTGAATATAATTATAATTTTAATAAAAAAGTCAAGTAGTCATGTGAAACATTT
>NW_019416343.1:0-11646 GCF_000390285.2 Anoplophora glabripennis | reverse complement strand
TCATACGGCAAAAACTATTAAAACGTGGTTGCAGAATCATCAAATACCAGTATTAAAATGGACGTCTTCCAGCCCAGATTTATCTCCTATTGACACCTTATGGCACAATATGAAAAAACAGCTTCGGAAACATCCAGCACGTTCAGTGCCTGAATTAAAAGTCACAGTACTGAATATTTGGGATAATATTCTACCAGAAGAATGTGCTTTGTTAGTAAATACAATGTCTAGCAGAATTAAAGCAGTTATTAAGAACAAAGGCGATGTAACTCAATATTAAAGAGTGGCCGAACTTTTATGACCCCTGAGACGGATAAAGTTTTCTATTGTGTAACCATTAGTCGATATATGTATTGAATAAAATGTTCATTTTTGTAACTAAAAAGTTTATATTTTACTGTAGTTAAAGGGATTTTCAGAAATATTTTGTTATTTCTGCATAACTCATAGATTATTAAAGTATTTAGTTGAAAACGTTGACCGGCCGAACTATTATGAGCCTGGGCTCGTAACAATAAACAAATCAAATGACTAATTTATACATGTATTTATGAAAACCCCATAAATGCCTTTTCTTCTAATGAGGCAAAAATTCAATATAGCGTCCATAACAAAACCAAATGTTAACCCACATTTTTATATACGTTACTGACTGCAGAAATCGATTTCTCACATTATTTTATATCAGACTACACATTTCTGTCCTAAAATTTTGAAAAATAAGTGAAGTATACAATGTGTCCCAAAATAACGGAAGACCACATATTCGTGCACTCAAAATAGGCTAATTCACCAATATCTAAAATCGCTTCGTTCGATCACTAGATGGCCTCAAAGATAGTGAAAATTCTTTGAATTTTTTAAATAACTCGAATACGTATTATTCGATTTTGATTATTTTTGGGGTGTGGTGTGGCTTTCAGATTTTGGTGTTGTACAGAGTGTTTTTTAAAACTTACAACTCCTACAAAATTGATGTATGGTGATAATATCCGTCATAACCTTTTCCTCCGTCGGGCAATAATGATAACTATTTTTCATTTGATTGGTAATACCATTTGGAAGTATTTGGGCCTCTTATAGAATTTTGATTAAATGAGCCGTTTGCGTACAAACAATATTTTTTAAATGTATACATTATCTTGCCACTCATATTACAATACTTAACAAAGTGCTAGTAGGCTATGATTTCGTAGGTTGACTGTAATCTCAGTTTGCTTTTGTTTGGGATAGATTTATTATTGGCCCTGTTATTCTACCCAATAGGGGAATGGGGAATTTTATTTAGAATTTTTGCAAAACCCGAGTTATTGGAAGATGTGCCGTTATTATTAGAGCTGACATGTGGTTTATGTATGTGGGCGCTCCACCACATTTCTCTGTAAATGTCCGGCAGTATCTGAATCAAAGATTCCCTCGTCGATGGGGATAATTTCCTGTTAACTAGCCTGTACATTCACCAGACTTAACACATTGCGACTATTATCATTGGGGCACTCTGAAAACAACAGTGCATGATTCCACATCTAACACTGAACTGAGTTGTGAAGGCATATCCAAAGTGCCATAAATGTTTTAAAAAATTAAAAGCTGCAGCCGAATTAACTTTTGTTGTAGATGTTGGTGGTGGTCATTTTGAATAGTTTATAAGTTGTACTAAATTTAGTAACCTCAACTTTGTTACTTTTATCTCCAGCATTTTTTATTGTATTTTATTGTCTTTACGAATTATTTCAATAAAATTAGGCACGTTGTAAATAACTCTAATTCGTCATATGTGTGAAAGGGGACTATGCATGTCACAGTCTATCTCATATGTTGAGTGAAGCTAGGCAAGGGGAAAGCAGAGGGCTTTATTTTCATCCAACTGATGCGCGCGATTACATCTCCAATGTCGTACATTTTGGATGGGTCAAAATAAAATATTTTATAGTCCTAAGTCAATATATTTCAACAGCTACTCAGTATTTTTATAATAAATATATATAATATTTTTATAACTTCTTGGAATCCCAATAACTGTAACCATTTCTTTCTTGTTGCACCATCCCCAAGCATCCTAAAAACGTTCACATTTCACTTTTAGAATACTGAGGCAAATTTTCAGTGAGACATAAAAATATATTCCCAAAGGAGAACATCAAATGGTTGAATGAATGCAACTTTCAGTTGATTGCATCTTCGGTATTTTTATGTATAAGTGAACCACCACCATATTTTTGCTGTTGTATTTATTCAGTTTTTATGCTCGTGCATTTAGTAAAATTGTAAATATATTTTTGAAAAGGTTTTTGTCGTAGAGGAAAATGAAAATGATGAATGATTAAAATTTGTAATGTTGGGTATAAGGGATAACATTGAAATACCTATAAATATATTAAATATAAATAATGTCTGTAACTTATTTGTGGTGCAGCATTTTCCTTTGATTTTAATGGCCAAACGTGGTTCATATTATTGTTTTCTTACTATTTCAGCAAAAATTTTAAAAAAATACCAAGTCAGTTTTATAAAATTTTACCGTTATTCAAATAAAAGTTACCCACACGCACGACAATGGCCACAGTTGCATATACATTCCAAAGTCACCTTCAAGCACGCTTACCTGTGGAAGGATAGCTGATGTGGATGTTTATAATCCAATTTCTTACAAATTCTGCACTGTCTAACCATATTCACACCTTAAAAGTTTATCCAAAATACATGTATAAACACTAATCACGTTTCACTTACTAAAATCACAACTATTTTCTAACAAGAGACGCCATATTCTGCCAACCACGGCAGAACGAACGAGGAACACGCTACAAATTATTGCGTAGTTGCCAAGTCTTCAAACATGGCAAATATGAAAAATGAAAAATAATTTAATATGTACAGAATTTAACAATATTGTATGCATAACTTAATAATACTATCCTATAATAATAATTTTCACAATTGTGATGAAAATTGCGATAAATATATTAAGTACATTTCCAGTATAATTATACAGCTGACAACAATGATACAATTAGACTGTGAATAGACCAGGCTTCATCTAGAAATGTAAATAAAGTCCCCTTTATTTAAATGTCCTTGGTATCACCTATCAAATAAAAAATAGTTGTCATTATTGCCAGAGAGAAGAAAAAGTTATGAACGGATATTATAAATTTTGTAGAAGTTGTGAGTTTTAAAAAATACTCTGTATAACATCAAAATTTGTAGAATGAAAGCAAAAGTCCACACCCAAAAATAATTAAAATCGCTTATATAATAGAGTTATTTACAAAATTCAAAAAATTTTCACGAACTTTGAGGCCATCTAGCGGCCAAACGAAACGATTTCTAATATAGATGAATTAGCCTAAGTCTACCTATTTAGAGTCCACGAATATGTGGCCTTCCGTTGTACACGTTATTCTGGAACCCCCTATACAGGGTGTACCTAAATAAGTGTCGTAACGGAAAACTGTAAATTACTCTTGAAAAGAGAAACATTTTTTTCCTCTTCTATTTTTCTCTTCGGGCTTTTGTTTTCGAAATACACGGTGTCAAAACTTTTTTTCAGATTGTTGCCAATATCTTAGGAACCGTTTGAACTACAAGACTGAGCTTTTGTACATACATTATCACTATTAATAGCTACTTGCTGCAAATGTTGTTAAATTTCGTTAAAATTGTTAATTATTACTACCTATATTTTGAATCACAAAAGATTTTCGAAACGTTAGCAAAATGTTTGTTTTTGTTCATAAAAAGTAATTTTTCTTAAAAACGGTTGACTTTAGAGCAATGAACCAAGAGAACTATTTTTGTGTAAAATTCATTGGCGCTTCAGAATTTGCTGTCATATGTCAATTTTTCCAGTGGCGTAAAAGTTAGGGGAGAAAAACCCTGTCGATACCTTAAAATCTCCGCCACTGGCACGTTCAATGAATTCGAGAAGGATGGGAAAAAGTAGCTATTAATAGTGGTAATGCGTGTACAAAAACTCAATCCTATAGTTCAAACGGTTCCTAAGATATTGGCAAAAAATTTTAAAAAAATGAAAGATTTGACACCGTGTATCTCGAAAATGAAAACCCGGAGAGAAAAATGGAAGAGAAAATGTTTCTTTTTTCAAGAGGAATATACAGTTTTCCGTTGCGACACTTATTTAGGAACACCCTGTATAAAAAATAGCATAAAATCAATTTCCTTCGAATATCTTCGGAACTATTTGGAATTTTCTAAATTTAAAAACGAATCCTTGATCGGCATCAAGTTCTGCAAATTTTTGGTCATTTAACCATTTCCGTATCTCTTAAAATAAAAAAGATACCCGTATAGCACAATTAAAAAGTTGTAATCTACTGTTGAAAGAAGAAATGAAAGATTTGATACAAATTTTGTATAAATATCATAAAAATTGAATAACGAAAGAGTCGTAGATAACTTGATACACATTTTAATTAATGATATTGAGCGAAACAAATACTCTGAGGGCTACACACTTGTCCCGTCTAGCACTGGATTACAGCAAACTATCATACGTCAGAAAAATTACCAAACATCAACCGGTGTCAAAATATTCATATTTTATTCCATGGGGATTAATTGATTTACTGTTCTCTTCAATGCTTGTCTATAACCGCCGCTTTATTAAATTTTCAGTTAAGTGATAAAATTTACGGGGGAGGAGAAACTGAGCTGTATGAATTTCCCTGGATGGCGCTGTTGGAATATAAAAACCCTTCTAACCGCAGAAGATTTTCTTGTGGAGGTGTCATAATTTCTAAGAGATACGTTCTTACAGCAGCTCATTGCGTTGGCCAATTTTCGCAAAGAGTTGGTGAATTGTGAGTATAAAGCAACTAGCAACTATCATCAAAATTTAATAAATTTAACAGATATTTTGTAGTGCTGCTTATAAAATTAATTAATTTAAAAAAATTAAAGTCCAATTTTTTAGGGTGAATGTACGGCTTGGCGAGTGGGACTTGCGACAGGAAGTGGATTGCATTCGAGTGGGTGGTTCGAAATATTGCAATAAACCTCCACAGGACTTTGGAGTATCGGACATTCTGATCCATCCGGATCATCAAAAGAGATTTTCCAAGGGAGCTGGAGATATTGCATTGATCAGGCTAAACAGAAACATCACGTATTCAGGTCAGTGCACCTTTAAAGAAATGCTGTCTAAGAAACAAAGTAAGAAGACACACATTTCTGGTCATAGAAACAATTTGTTTTACGTAACACCAACTTTACTCATTCTTTATTGTATTTTATTTCTCCAGAATGCTTGTGGTGAAGACCTTTCAGTAGTCTTATTTCTGATACACAAACGTTTTCATATTTTTTCAGAGTTTATCAAACCAATATGTCTGCCATTTCCTGCCGAATCGTCAGCAGTTGGTGATACAACAGTTGTAGCAGGATGGGGCCAAACAGAAAATGCAACCCACAGCCCGGTCAAACTCAAAGTAGAGATACCAGTTGTTGACAGGTCACTGTGCGTGTCAAGTTTTCCATCTCTCGATATTCGAACTCAGATATGCGCTGGAGGGAAGAAGGGAAAGGATTCTTGTTTTGGTAAGGTGCCCCACAAGATGTAAGCAGTTGATGTATTAATAATTATAACTATTTTCTGGCATATCTCGGAGACATGTTAAGGGATTTTTTCTAATTTGATATAATTTCACGTCAATACAAAAAACTTTGAGAATGTTATTTATTTACACTTTCCGCAGTGGCGTAACATTTATTTTTTATAAAAGGGCCTCAAAAATACAGGGTGATTAATTGATAATGGGACAGAGCTTAAGGGCATGTTGCTGACCTCAAAATAGAGCGATTAAGCCAAATATGCCTTATCCGAATGTTGCTCCTTTTTTATGTACAGGGTGTTAAAGACGAAAAAATATTTTCGATTTTTTTAAATATCTTGAACATCTTTGAACGGATTGTCTTGAAAGTTTGTACACCTATGTTTTCTGATGTGGTAATTACGGAAATGGTAACTATTTTGCAATCACATCTAGGATGCGCTAGTTGTAGTGTTCTGTCTACTACTTCATTTAAGTCATCTTATTTAAAGGCGTACGTTCAAACAAATAATTTTGTAAAGAAATAGTAAATCGTTCTTATTTCGAAAACGGTTAAGTTTATCGAATTTTAACAGGTATATTTTTTTTTGTTTAGAATTGAACGTAGTTTAATAATGTCTTATTGGAAATTCAGACTTTTGAAGGACAAAAAAGATTGACATATGTTTACTCCCACGGAACACTACAACTAGCGCATCCTAGATGTGATTGCAAAATAGTTACCATTTCCGTAATTACCACCTCAGAAAACATAAGTGTACAAACTTTCAAGACAATCCGTTCAAAGATGCTCAAGATATTTAAAAAAATCGAAAATATTTTTTCAACTTTAATACCCAGTAGATCGAAAAGGAGCAACATTCGGAAAAGGCATATTTGGCATAATCGCTCTATCTTGAGGTCAGCAACATGCCCTTAAGCTCTGTCCCATTATTAATGAATCACCCTGTATAGTTTGCATGCCACTACTTTTTGTGTTGACGTGAAATCTCAACGAATGATGTAGGTCCCCGTTAAAACTTACCATATGAAATTAGAAAAAAATCTTTTTAACGTATTTCCGAGAAATACCTGAAAATCGTTTATTTTTTCCACTTCAACACCCTGTATCTGGAAAATTAAGCGTTTGTGAGCAACATTGTATACGACTTTTCCCCATTAATTTTCCTGGTAGAATCTAGTGGTAAAGTTTGGCCCAGTCTTCAACTGACACCCTGTATGTAACGTTAATTTCAGGTGATAGTGGAGGCCCTTTGATGAAGATGAGCAAACACACACTCCAGTGGTATGTCGATGGAATTATCTCCTTCGGTCAACGTTGTGGAGAGGAAGGGTCGCCAGGAGTCTATACAAACGTGTCTGAATACATTGACTGGATAATGGAACATATTAGAGATTAGGAAAATAGAACAGTTTAGAATACCTAACATAAGATAGATTAAGTACTCTATTAAGTACAAAAATTAGAAAATTAGATAATACTCATATTATACTCGTTTGTGATAGTTTTACTCTGAAAAAAAAAACAGACTATGATTTTATTAGAAAATTCAGCTTGAAAGTTACTAGAAAATTGTCATATCAATATATTTTTGTCCATCTGTTTTAATCTCTCCCTCCCTCTCTTCCTCACTCCTCCTTTCTCTCTACACTAAAAAAAAATTTCACTCAAATTTCACTCAATTTTACTCAATAATGTATCAATTTCTGTCCACACCCAATTGAGTGAAATTTTCACTCTATTGGTATGAGTACAGCTGAGTGAAACTATTGCATCAGAAATGAGTGAGTTTTACTCAAATCCGAGTTATTTCTATCAATTGAGTGATTTTTTACTCTATTCTGAAATATAAAACCAATTTAGAGTTGACTTTTTCTCTAATATGATTTAAATTTAACTAATATTGAGTCATTTTTTACTCAGACTTGGTTTTTAATTAACTAAACATTGATTGCAAAAATAAATCACTTGTTAATGATTAATTAGGATATACAGTGTTGAAATTAATTCAATTCGCGGGGTCTCCTGTCCTGGCTGAGACTCGCCAACTGAGATCCGCTGCGTCCGGCGAAGGCCTGTTCTCCTGGCGATCACGCTTTTCTGGAGCCCCCATCAACTGTGGTCAAGTTTACGGAAGCAATATGTAGGTGGTCGAAATTAATATACATTTAAATTCACTCGGTAATGAGAACATTTACTCTGATTTAGGTACAAGTGCACCAAATACGAGTTTACGTGAAGAATTTATTTAAGGGGTGTCTATATTTGAGTGAAAGTACTCAGTTTTAGTTTAAATATAATCACAAATGGGTAAAATGACCAAAATACCCAATATTGAGTGAAAATGTACTCGATAAACCTTTATTGCTTTCATTCACAACGATTTTTTTACAGTGTACCCTCTTACCCTTCCATTGCAAATAGTATTCCGTTAATATTTTTAGTCTCAGCGTTCTATTGCTACAAGCCCCTATTTCTATCTATTTTTGCTTATGGCATAGAAATAGCGAGGCGACTGAGACTGCATCGTATGACTTCTTGAAATTTAGTCCTGCTTCAGTTTCCAGCTGAGGCGTGTCAGTGCATGTCATAAGCGTACAAATCGGAAATACATTTTGTTATTTTTACATGTTAGTTGGACGACCAAGAAAAAATGCAGCCAGTATTATTGAGATATACAGTGTGGATACAAATTGTGGAATATTGCTTATATTTCTTAAAATATTCGTCATATCAAAAACATGTTTAATAAAAGTGTTAATTATTTCCCGTTTAGTGATATCTAGCAATCTTCCTTAGCACAAAAAATGTGGTTGACAAGGTAACCGACTTAATTTTTTTGAACGGTACCATATACCTACTTTTTTTGGTGAAAATTAATACATTGAACTTTCCTAAATACGATACAATACAATTTTAATGGGTTTTAATATTTTAAGGAATATAAGCAATATTCTGTATTATTTTTGCAATGGGAAATCAAATTCTGTGAATTACTCTCGAATTATTTATCGATTTGTTTTTGTTTTTAATTNTATTATATTTGGGTAGTGAAGCAAAAAATTAAATTTAGGCTTTAAATTTTCTTTAAATAGTTTTAAACACATTAGGTGATGGTCTTCAATAAGACATTTTAAAAAATCAATGGATTCATCATTAAAGATAGAAAAAAATAAGATTTCGGTTATTTCTAATAAAATTAAGTATAGTATCCATGTTTTATCATTTTCTGGAACTAAATCTCTAATAATTAAATGAAAATTTAAAACTAAGAAGGAAAGCATGAAGATGACAGTAATATAACCGTTTCTAATTTGTTCATGCATACTTAATGTTTGGAGGAATTAAATCACAACTAATATTTTTATATATGTGAAAGTCATCCAGTTCAATGAAAATGCAATTTTCCTTAACACCATAATCAGCAGTTAAATGTTCTAAGTAGTCTTGTTCTTGTCTAAGACTACGTTACACACTCCTACGATGTACTACACAGTACAGTACACCACAGACTATACACCATACACACTCACACTACACTGCAAGTTATAAAACACATACGAGACGAGTAACTGCATGTGGTAGAAGTTAAAAGTCTAAATGCCTTTGGCTGTCGCTGAAAGTTAATCCACGCTTTTCGCCGTAGTTTTAAAAATATGATAGTTTTGAATTAAAACAATATACTAAAATCAACTATACCACATCTTTAAATGCAGTTTATCTGAAAATTTAACGATATGATAGTTTTATGTCAATAAATACTATTATTCCTTTGATAAAATAAGTGTTTTAATTTGGACTTATGATTTATTTGTTTTAAATAAGTTCATTTAAATTAAAATAACCAAAATGTAGATGCAACCTTAAAACATGATTGTTTTAAAGAAATTGATTTGTTTTACATTATAATTTACTATGTTTTAATACATTATATTATATGTTTAAATTTAGGATGTATCTTTGATTCTAATACATTTTCTAAACATAAAATAGAATTGTTCCAAATACATGAGTAATACTGAAATAAAGATATATGATCAAATTAAATAAATATTTCTTCATAAGAAATTTGTAGTTTATTATTAAAGATACCTTTTTATGTGTGTAAATATTGAGTGCAAAAATAAATCACTCATAAATGATTAATTAGGATAAACAGTTTTGAAATTAATTCAGTTCGCGAGGTCACCTACTATCCTGGCTGAGACCCGCCAACTGAGACCCGTCGCCGGCTAAGGCCTGTTCACCTGGCGATCACGCTTTTCTGGAGCATCTAACGGGCACCATCAACTGTGGTCGAGATTACGGAAGCAATATGTAAGTGGTCGAAATTAATATACATTTAAATTCACTCGGTAATGAGAACATTTATTCTGATTTAGGTACAGGTGCACCAAATACGAGTTTACGTGAAGAATTTATTTAAGGAGTATCTATATTTGAGTGAAAGTACTCAGTTTTAGTTTAAATATAATCACAAATGGGTAAAATGGTCAAAATGCCCAATATTGAGTGAAAATGTACTCAACAATTTGACTCAATCGATTCACTCCGAACCTTTATTACTTTCGTTCACACCGATTTTTTTACAGTGTACCCTCTTCTTACCACTCTCTCAAATAAGAAAGGAAGTATAAGTATTATAGTAGTGCCAGTGCCAAAATAGTTGGTAGAAAAGTCATGGACAGGAACAAATCAAATCACAATTTTTACTAAATTTTAAATAATTTTCTGTATTCTCTGCACAGAAATTGTGATGTACCTTTCATTGGAAATAGTGTTCCGATAATATTTTTAGCCTGAGCGTTCTACTGCTACAAGCCCCTATTTATATTTTTGCTCATAGCATGCAAATAGCGAGGCGACTGAGACCGCATTGTATGACTTCTTGAAATTCAATCCTGCTTCAGTTTCCAGCTGAAGCGTGTCAGTGCATGTCATAAGCGTACAAATGGGATATACGTTTTGTTATTTTTACATTTTAGTTGATCGGCCAAGAAAAAATGCAGCCAGTATTATTGAGATACATTATTTTTGCAATGGGAAATCAAATCCTGTGAATTACTCTCGAATTATTTATCGATTTGTTTTTGTTTTTAATTAATCCCAAAAATTTGAATATTACAAATGCAAATGGTGAGACGAAAAAAATATAAACATTTACCTGAATCATTAATAGATAGAATTAATAGAATAACGGAAACAGCGCAATAGAGTATGATAGGTAGGCGTAATTTAAATACACATTTCGATACACAAATTAGTCATTAGAAATTTATTTGTGTAACTCAATTTGGAATAATATAATAAAATGGGTAATTTTCAAGTGAAGTATGTTTTTGGAAATATATATTATTATATTTAGAGTACGATAAACTTTCAATACAAAAAGTAAAAAATAGAGGAGCATATAAACAATAAAATTTATGACATTTTTAATGTCGTTTTTCATTTTAAAATTTACATTTCAATAATTTCAGTATACTTTTTAGAATATGTTTGGCTGCAATAACATCATATCACAGTATAATACTACATTATCAAATTGTATTATACTTTCATAAATGCAATCGCTTTAAACCCTTGTCTTATATGCAAGATTTATATTCACAGAAGTGCATCATAATAGTCTGCTACTTATGCCTGTAACTAAGTCATCAACTTTTCCACGCGAATCAATTCATGATCACAGTTTGTAGATAATCTAAAACACGTGAAAGTTCTTTGCAAAAAAAGCAGTGCATACTTTGTGCCATGAACTCTATGTCGATTAATGGATGCTCTCGAACGGTGTGCGAAGATTCTGGTTCTACAATCTTCTCTTCAACAGCTTTTTTCCTGCTTTTGCTCTTTTCTATTCTAATTCTCAAGCGTTTCTACTTCCTTTTGGTCACAAATTTTCCTTTCTACCAACTCTGCTCATCATCCGACATTTTAGAGGTTAAAGCAATCAGCTGTGCGAACGATCACATAGCATAATGTTGGTATACATGACAAGGACTGGAAACTTACAAATAATAAACACAGCATACTCGTGCCGCTGTTGCCAAACTTCTGTTGTGGGTATATAAT
>NW_019416342.1:1755620-1844687 GCF_000390285.2 Anoplophora glabripennis | reverse complement strand
TGGAACAAATGTAAACAATTATTATTGTGAAACATTTAGTAAATTTCAAGACAATTGTTTTCCAGTTTTTAAATAAATAAAATAAAATGTATCTCTTAAAACAGAAGTTAAAGATTCACGTCGTCCAAATAATCATATGTATTAAAAATAATTTAGGTACTTACCAAAAAGCAAAATTCAGTAATTTTTAAACACACAAATACAAAACAAACTACAACATATGTTCAAAATGTCCACCACCATTTTCGATGCACTCACGACACCTTCGAATCCAATTTTCGCGCACTCGCAGGAAACCACTTCAAGAAAAGGAAATAGTGGTATGCAAAAAACACTCAGACACGGTCCAATTCCAGATACCAACTGAATTGTGTATTGCTTGACAGCTTAGTACGTCGTGTTATCCGCCGTGCCGTTGTCACATTGCTCGATATGAATTTTATTGAATTTTAAATTTATTACGCTAGTTATTTTTTAGAATTGAACATAAATAAGTTCGAAAAAGTGATAAACATTGTATTTTATGGTATTCTATTCACGCAGTTGGAGATTTTGATAATTTTTTTCTCGGAAATGGTTGAGTTTAGGACCCTTGTATAAGGTTTTTTTTGTTTATTTTAATCAGTTCTGTCGTCTGTTAAAATTAAGGCAGTCAAACTTCTAACACCCTGTATTTAACCATTTTACTTTTATTTTCAGGATTGCTGGTACTTACATAATTAAAAAAAATGGAGAAAGAAGGGGTGTGTTTGTTATCATTTTTGTGATAATCTATCTTTTATACATAATGTAAATAGTAGGAATTTTCAGTTTTAGCGAATGTTTTATTGAACATTGTATATATTGTGGAACGAATAAATGCCAATATTAATGAATTATATTTCTATTGTAACTGGTATTTATCTGTATATTTCATTTTGGCCTGTTACAAGTTGTCAATTTAAGATTTGTATTTTATGTTGATCTGAAAAATTTAATTCCTTTATGTTTTAATTATGAAATCCATTGAGAAAAATAGAAAGAATAAAATAACAAAGGTGAAAAATTTAGTATTAAAATTATAATAAACATTTAAAAAAACATTTGAGAAATGCAAGGTGTTCCAATATTCCACCAACAAAATTCTACAGTCCACTAAAAATAAGAAAAAGAGGTCCACAAATGCTTAATTTTTAAGGTAAAGTGTGATAATTATATTATTTTTAAGGTAATCTATAATTTTATGTACAGTTGTGGACAATAAAAAGTTTTCAAATCAAGCGGTCACCCCTTTAAGTGTTACAATTTGGTAAACTATTTTTGTCCATAACTAAATTCAATATTTTGATCGGAATAATTTACAAAATTCCTGTTCAAAATAATACAAGAAGGACCTTTTTTAAGCATGATCCTTCTAATCCCTCAAAATTTTTTTCATGTTGAATTTTCTTGCATTATATTCAGTCAAAATGTCTTACACGTAAAACTTAACATTGTTTCAAGTTGGTGACTGGGAAACAAACTAAAATTGATAAAAGTAACTAAAAATAAATAATAAAACTTTGTGACCGTATATCTTAAAAAAGATCTATATTCATATGAACTTTTTCTTATTTTTGGTCATAATTATCTGTGTCAGTGGAATATTTTATATCTTGTACATATATTCATTAAGAAGAATTGTAATGTAAGAGGATAATTTCTTAACTTTTTACTTAAACTGGTAGAAGTAAAGAAATTTTAAAGGTACGAAATTCATGAGAAAAATACCAGTTGTAATTGTTCATCATTTTTGAAAATACTAAACACTAATAATGCATCAAATTTTCATTTATAATTAAAAAAGAAAACGATTATATATATTTGTAATGAGACATAATGTGTTTTAATTAATGTATAGTGTGACTTTCATTCATGAAATTTTTCCTCTTATTGCAGTGATACAACTGTTGCAACAGTAATTATAATTATTATTTAATTCCAAGTTTTTTGTTTTATTTATGTATCCACAAACATTGAAACCCAATTGAAATATTTATAGAGGTCCTTGAGTAAAACTATAATTTTTTTTGTGCTATACATCTCCAAATACAAAAGTTAATAATCGTAGCAAAATTCACAACTTATAAATTTGGATTTTAAGTTGAAATAAGTCGAGTAATAATATTTACGAAATTCGAGAAATTCAGGGTGTTTTTTAAATTGATGTTTCTTTTCTTTATAACATTTTCGCCTAGGGTTGAAAATAAAGGTACTTTATTCTTGGAGCGATTTGCAGTTTTCGCCTGCCCCTCGTATATAACAAATGTTTTATGACGTTCGATGGGCGCTATTTTGATTAGACGACATGCAGAGACAACTGACAATAGAAAGAATTTATTAAATTTATAAATAAAGTTTTTTCCCATATGGTGCAAACTTTTTGGATAGCACTGTATAAACCAAACAGAAAATGTAATCTGAAGCAAAAAGTTGAGTTATTTAAAAAAAGTGTAGCATTTTATCATTCTTTTTGTCAAAAAATAGTTGACCACCGACTGTCTGTTATCTGCACCAATTCGTTTATCAACAAGGGTCATAGGTTATACACTACGTAACAATTTAGGGGTTCTAATAATAGGTTGATTATTGTCGACATGGTATATGGACACCTAATCTATTGATTAACACATGCCTGGTGATTAGTGTGGAAATGAATTATTCAATAATTTTAATGCAATAATAAATGCAACAAGTTCCAGTTTTTTACTGTTGGTTCATAGAATGGAGCATGTGTTATGTTGTTTAAGGACACAATCAATATATCTGACTTCAGTCTGTGGTAAATAGTGCCCCAGGATAGATAATCCTGTTGCTATGGACATCGACGTCGAAAAATTAATCAGCGAGGTTTTATTCGATACCTCTTACACAGAATATGACAAAAATATTAAAAATGCATATGAAGTATAAGTTGGATTAATGTTGTACATTGGCTGATTTTCAATAAAATATCAGTCATACGTTCCTGGTGACCTAAAATATTAAAAAAAAAGTCGACTGCCGACTGTGTTGTGTACGCTCTTACTTATTTTCAGCCTCTAGTATAGTCTTTCCGAAGTCAGTTGAACATGTAAAAAACGCCTAGTAATAAAATTTACTCGTAGGCGTCCCTAAAAAAGTGTTCTGCCAACAATAAAGGCAAAAAATTATAATTTGTATATAATGTGAGAAAATTTGTATGTTTATTTGGCCAACAACATACTTTAATTATTTATGTCCTCAAACAATTTTATTATATTGATGGTAAATTTCGTTTTCTTCCGTTTCAAAAGGTCTTCAAAATGCCATGTTGTAATAATATTATTTCTCCCTTTTGCAATTGTAATATCAATGATTAATAGAAGATACCTATAATAAACTAAAATTATCTGAATCACACCAAATTCCGCATTGCTGCACTGCACTGCTGGGCAATTTGTCAACAGCCGAGATTTACTGCCCAGTGGCCCAATGCAGCTGTGTTTGTATTTCGTTTGCCCACACTTGCATTCTTCAAGTCTTGCACTCTTCAATACATTTCTACCACTTCCACGTTTAGTTCGACCAAACCTGTATATGGGTATGGTTAAATAAATATGGGAACAAGTTCAATGTTGAGTTGCTGTATCAGCAATCAAACCTGGTACATACTGTTAATATCTTGGTTCTTCAATTGATATCGTAAAGACTATACTTATTTTTATTAGGCATTTGTAAAATTTTCCTTTTTGAAAAATTTGTTGCTTAGACATTTCTATCCCCCCGTTTAAGTAAACTGTCTTTCAAACACTTGCTTATTTACTTGTATAAATATACAGGGTGTTAGACTTATTTTTATTTGTAAGCCACTTTGCAGAGTGAAATGCATAGAATGGTAACAGATACCAAAAAATTATGCTCCAACAGACCTTAAATTAATTTTTCCAAATATCTGAAAAATTATGTGGTTATATACGTTATTCATCAAATTAATATAAACAATTTCAAATTGAAAGTTTAATAATCCTAAAGAAACAATATGGTTATTTTTAATGCATTACAATATTCTTATTTTGTATAAACATATACAAATGTAAATGAAAACAAAAAAAAAATATTCAAAAAGATTGGGCAGCCATGTCATCGGCACAAATTCCTAAAAGGGCCAAGTCATCATCGGGAGGTAATGGGGGTGGCTGCAAAGGCATGGTATGAGAATGCGGTACGGAACTCTCATTTTGTGGGTATTCGTAGTTATGCGAATACATCATACTGTTATTATAGTCCGTGTAATAGTGACCCATCATGCTGGGATTCATCCCATTTCCGGTTTCAGCATACAGCATTTCGTCATCGCTTAAGTTCACAGCTTCCGCTTTACTGTGTTCCACTTCCTTTTTGGCGATTTTAGGCGGGGGAGGTGCTTTAGGTAGGCTTTCTTTGCTTATTTTAGGAGGTTCTGGTACCATTACAACAGGCTCTGATACGGTCGGAGGTGGCGGGATAGTCAGAGGAGGAATGCTAGATAATTTGGGAAAGCAAACCACGTCCGGCTTTGGGATGAAAGCTCTTGCGAGATTCCCTGGTTGGAATCTGGTACGCCTTGGCACCTCATAACTCTCCTTCTGTATTTCTTTTTTCTCCTCCTTTTCTTCCATCTTTTTGTTTTTAAATAACGGCATCCTTCCTATAAACGGAAGCTTTTTATAACTTGGAGGACCCGGTGGTTTCTTCTTGTTTGTGCTGTCTTCGGATCTTCTTTCTGGTGGCGATCTAGTTCTACTCTTTGAGCGTTCGCGAGGCCTTTCTGACCTACTTTCATGTTCGTGAGACCTCTCCGATCTATTTTCACGTTCATAGGATCTTTCGGTTCGGTTTTCACGTTCGTGCGATCTCTCCAACCTACTTTCATGTTCATGAGATCTTTCGTTTCTATATCTGAAAAATTATAATTATTAGAATTATAACAGTAAATATAATAAATAAAAAGTGTAGTAGAACTTTAAATTGTATGAGAAAGTTAATGAATACATAGAAACTTTACCTCTCACGTTTATATTTCTCGTGATGTGGACTCTCCTCTTCATCGCTTCTCGAAGGTGTGCGCCTTTTCCTATAATTTGTTTTAAATCTAACTTGATTCCTATCTTTATTCCTGATACGTTCAAGTTCCTCCTGTTCCTTCCTTTTCCTTTCCCTCTCTGTTTCTTCCTCGGCCTCTCTTGCTGCCCTTTCTTGCCTTTCCAATATTTCTTTCTCTTCCCTTTCTTTCTCTCTCTTTTTCTTCTCTAACTCGATTTGTTTAGCTTTTTCCAACTCTTGTTTCTGTTTCATTCGATCCTTCAAATCTTCTAAAAGGCGTTTGTCTTTTTCTTGGGGTTGAGACACTGTCATCCACTGATTAATGAGTGGGTCCTCGAGCTCTTTAATTTTCTCCTTTTCTTTTTTCTCCTCCTTCTTCTTGTGCTCTTCCACTAGTCGCTCCAATACGTTCCATTTACTCGACAAATCTTCATCCATTATCGACTGTACCTGTTTCATGTTACGCATGGCTACCCTTATGCTCCTAGATCTGTCGGCTTTCTCATCGTCGTCGGAACTACTGTCAGATGAACTGGAACTACTGCTGGAGTCTGTTACTTGTTTCTTACGCTTCTTGGAGCGTTTCTTTTTTTTCTTTTCTTTAATTGCAAATAAGTCGCTGAGACGTTTCTCCTTATGCTTCTTCTTTTTCTTATTGCTATCCGAGTCCGATGAGTCTTGAACGCCGTTCCTAGCCATCGCTCTTTCTCTGTCTTTTAGCCACTCCATTTCCCAGTGTGGATTTTGCACAACAAAATTCTGAAATACAGAACGAACCAGTATTGACATCAAAATGAAAAGCGAATTGATTTAAAAAATATAACAAAACTGTCGGGTTTCCGTAGGGTGTGGCGTAAATTAATTATTAGTGCCCCTACAAATTGTTACCAGACAATTTTGCATATCGGATATACGCAACTTTACACAAAAATGCAAATGTCACTTACCTCGTAATTCTGATAGTGTGTTTTAGATTTTAAATGGTGCGACGCACAGTGTAAATCCCCAATCCATACATCGCACAATTTACAGTACCAAGATGGGGCAGATATAAAAAACTGCAAACCTATAAATGGAGATTACATAATAAAAATATGTGAAATTTCAGAGACGGATGACATTTTTTTTTATCTTTAATTGGAGTAGCTAAGTTTGTTAAAATTCTGATACATAAAATTACTACTATTTATCAATTTATCTATTTACAATTATTATGAAACAATACAATCACGCTAATATGACCAGTGTATGCCGCAAACTTACCTTTAATAGGAATTCTTTTCTTTGGCGCATTTTCATCCGATGGTAAAATGGGCTCAAGTGGCAATTTGTGCCATGGTGTATTGTCCACATCGTTCTCCTTAGCCATTGTCCGGTGTTTCTTGTCTTGAAGGTGCAAAAGGAAATCCTTTGCCGTTTCCGGAAATTCGTCGCATAACCAACACCAGTGTAAGCCTGTATCGTAATGTACATAGCAATATTTTTCTATTGCCGACTTATTTGACTCGGGAGATTGACATTTTGTTTTGTCCTCCGCATCTTGAAAGTTTGATTGGGTCGCTGGTGAATTAGGAATATTGTGGCTTCCTAGAGACGCTTCTAGGTCAGACAGGGTACATCCATCTTTTATAATACTGGACAACATCTCTATCACATTGTGGATAGCTTTCATTTTACCCTGAATTTCATCCTGAAAAGAAATATGGATTTAAAAATTTGATCCGCTTGTATATATTATACGAATGTACTCAATACATACTGGCACCTCCCCTTCCTCTGCTTTAAATTAATATTACAATGGAAAATATATGAAAATTTCATGGAAATATCGGACCTGATGCTATGCTGGACTTTCAAGCCAAAACTGCGAAACAAAACAATGCTACCAACTGGAATATTCAAACTTACCCTATTTTCATTTGTCGCTTTTAAGAAAAGTGCACCGAGACATTTACCTGTAATTTATCGTTTTCCCTCAAAATGTTTGCCAAATCACGATCCGTAGAGCCATCTGCTACAAGTTCCTGCTTTTGTAAACGAAGTTGCTCCAGTTCGTGTCGCAAAACTGTCACTTTTTTTACGTAATCTTCACGCTGTTTAACAAGCTGCGCCTTTTGTTGTTGCATTTCTTGTGCCACAGCTACAATAAACATATTATTAGTGAATATAGCAAAAGCAAACTCCAAGAATATATACAAATACAAATAATTCTGTATAATCATTTTAACTGCCCTTGATGTTACTGATTTTTACCACTCCAATAGATATTATTGGTGTTAAGATCCTCCTACGAAAAAATTATATTAATTTGTGATTCAATGCTGCATATTATAACATGTAACTTCAAAAAGTACTTATGCACGTCGAAATGGCACATGAAAGATTTAGAGCTTTGAGCAACATGTTCATATCTTCGCGTGAACTTTTCTTCCATCTAAAAGGGTTGCAGAAAAAATAGTCGAAAAGCTTAACAAAGATATTGGCAATGCAGCTTTCAGCTCAAAAATCTTACAATTATAGTGACCGATGGCCATGTAGGTTTGACGAAATTAACTTATTTTTTTGATTAATTCACAAAAAAGAACTGAAGATTAGAATATCTATAAATACAGATATCCTTATTTTGATGGAACAGAAGTTTATAACACTGCTGAAATATAAAATATATACAGATTCGTAACAATTGAGTGTCCAAAGTCTGAAGACGGATTTTTAACCATAGCAGCAAAGCTTTTTCTGTGTATTTCAATATGTCTCGAGCACATAACAAACTTAAAATCTAATTGTATAAAAAATGACAATTGAAAAAGATCTAAAAATAGTTAAAAGTGGTTTTCCATTGTATTTAAAAAAACTTACAAGTATGTTAATTCCCAATTTAAATAAATATTCTATTTATGTTTTCAATGCATTTAAATGTGATTTTTTTTAAAACATAATAATTGACAAAAAGAAATATTTTAATAAGCACGCACTATAAATGAATGATTAGATGAAAAAGGAAATACACGGGATGTAGTTCTGAATTAAAGCAACCAATAGATTTATTTGACATTTAAAAAGTGGGTTCTTGTTTAGAAAACATACAATAGATGGTATAACTTATTCTATACTTTTTAATTTAAATAAAATAATTTCTTCTATTTAAACTGAAACAATTCTTGTGAACAATAATAATTTAATTATGTACTAGTTTTAACGTCTGCTAGCCTGTATAATATAAAATTGTCAGGAAAACCTTTTGCCGTTAGCCTTTAAGAAGTACTGTTCTATAATTTCTATTACTGACCAGACAAATTGTTCCTGAAATTAAAACAAAAATTAATTTCTGACCTTGCTTTACGAAGAATAGTAATAATTTGTTTTTAAATTTTATTCATTGCGTTACATTGTTTACCAACATGCATTACTGCCTGTACTCACCATCATTCTGTGAAGTTCCATAACTACCAGCTTGCGATGAACTCCAATTATCTGAAGAAAAATTTTCTCCAGGTGGTGCTGGCTGTGGATTCTATAAAAAATTTAAAATGAATGTCGAAAACAACTCAATTTTGAATATTCTGGATATGATTTCTATTTTTATATTCCTCTTATATGTATTATGATGCTCCACCTTAGGTTTTTGTCCGTTTTTCGGATATTTACATGTATTACAGTTAGATACAGAAAATCTAAGTTTCATTTCATATTTCTTTTAAACTCGACATGTCATACGTTAAAAATGTGGATAAAATGTTTGCCCCCTTCGTTAATCTTATATATACCTAGTTTTTCATATGTAATAAAAATTTTATACACATAATACAAAAATTTACCTGAGCTGTGTATTGGGTTCCATAACCTGTATATCCATAAGAACTGCCATAATTCTGCTGATACTGTGGATAAGCACTTTGGTACCCAGTAGGATAGTGTGTAGACTGAAGCAAGAAACATGCACAATCATTAGCTAGACAATATATTTTTTATACAGTTTTTTTATATTTAATTTTTTAACAAATCAATCCATAAAAAGTGTAAGGGGCTAAAAAAATTATCTTTGCAAATATTGGTAAATGTTTGGCCTCATTAATATACAAATTATTTGTATATGACATATTTCGTCAAACCGCAATTTTTTTTACTGATTATTTTTGTTAATTTATGAAAGCTGAATTATTTGTCTTGATAATATTAGTTAAATGTAATACTTACGTTGTTATACATATTACAACATTAACACCAATGTATTGCAAAAAATCTTGATCCTGACTGTTTTAGAATCTTATGTGCATTATTTTGTAGACACAAGATTACTTTTCAATAACCACTGAAATATAACAAGAATAATAAAATATATATAAAACTATTAATAACACGTATCGTACCTAAGTATTAAATAAATTATTTAATGAAATTTGAACAAAGCGCCATAAGGAGAGACGCTAATGTCAAAATTACAGTAAAAATAAGATAGTTGTTAATATCGTTAAGACGGAGTATTGTTATTCCAAAATTATACACAATTAATAACTCACGTTTTCCCCACTTTTTATTCTAATATTAAATAAATCTTGTAATAAAATCACTTTTTTTTATAAAACGGAAAGCATCACACACATACACCTCCTCCACCATTTATTTACTAAAACAGGCTTGCCATCTTGCCACTATTAACAATCTTTTTCCCTAAATAGAAGGAACATTCGATTGGTTATAATGACTAATGCGTATACCGATTTCCAATAATTTGTTTGTAAAAGTTCTAAAACAGAAAATTTAGGGAACTATGCATTTTTAATTAAAATTGTTACACAGGAAAATTCACATGAAATAGAATAGTGGTATAGATGCATCAGTACAATTATCTCTCATTTTAAAATGAAATATATTAAATTATACTTATTTATAACTCCTATGTATACAATGGAGAATACAGTGGTAAGTAACAGGTTTTACAGATTTACTCTAGAGCTGCAATAAAATTTAGTTATTTTCATTTTAATATATCGGTTTTCAAATTTCATATCATTTATAGTTTATAGGTACCCTGTATAAATACATTTTATTTTTTATAGGCGCACTACCTATAGGCACGGGGTCTTCTTAAACTATCTAATTAATTAAATTAATTAATTTCTAGATTTGGAGTTATAAAATTTCTGTTTATAACCTTTTTGCTCAAATGTTCAAAAACCGAGACCTGCGCCTTTCTCTCGTAATCGATAATTTAGTCTTACCCAGTAACGCCATTACCCCTTTCAAAAGAATTTTAGTGGTTTTGATTTATATCTCAAAATATACAGTTAAATATACCATCATTTATGGAATTTTTCGTTATGGGACATATAAAGTAAGTCATCACCTTTAAATTTCCGCAAGATGTGTCTTGCTTTTTATTGTTTATAGGTATATACATTTTTTTTAATGTTTGCTTTTATTAAAATGAAATGTTAACAAATTATTAATAAAATAATGATATCTCGCCAATTTACTCATCTACAAAAAATACCTATACTTTCATGTTGAAGTGAATGGTATATTATATCTAACATAAAAATATTTATGCTGGACTATATGGATATTTGAAATTTAATTAGGACGCTCTAGTTAGTTATTAAAATATCAGGATTTTAAATTCATTTTAAATTGTATAATTTAATTTGCGTTGTTGATACTGTTGATATTCATGTACATAGGTATGGACTTTATAGACACCTTCTAATTGTTGTTACAAAAAGCGTAAAGAAAATAGAAGCAAATGTATATTTTATCTGTGTATAGAGAAAAAATCGCTAAAATGTATCATTTCAGAGAAATATGAATTTCAATTTTTTTACTGTAGTCGTCAGTATTCTAGACTCTTTAAACTTTACTTTTTTTAAATTAATAATAAAATTACTGGGATATAATCAATTTTTCGATATACAGGGTGATCAATGTAGCGGTTCCAAATCACATTCTTACATTATGTATCTTTAAAAATAAACAAGATGTATTCGAAACTTGGAACTTGGACCACAGTATTCTTATGAAAAGATTAACTACTAGGGTAAATTTTAGAACTCTACGTCAATCCAGAGGCATAAAATATAATTGTATTTCTCTTCTACTTTTTCTGAATCACTGATTCAGTTGCTCTTTGTACTCTTGTCAAAATCTCGGATCTCTTACCTTTTCTGATATTTTTTAAGAAAACAAAACTGTGCGTAACTTGATCAAAATCGGTTTATTACCTAAGGAAGTCGACCTCGAAGTACGGTCCATTCGCTTCTGGACACTCTGTATAAAAAATTAAATCTTACTCATATTATGATTTTATAAAATTGTTCTAATTGATGTCCTTGTGCCTTCTCGATACACCTCCGCATTTTTAATATCTTCATTTATTCAAGGGATATTTAGAGAAAAACCATTTTTTAAACAAAAAACTTCAGTACTCTGTATTTCAAGCGCAAGGGAAGTACACTCACCTTGTATAAAATTCTTAATTTACTCTTTCTGGCCTATTAAGTATGTACAAATACGTATACCAAATTTTTTAGTCAAGTCTTTTTTGTCAGTGGTGTAGAAATAGGGGAGTATACTGTTATTTAAGTAGAGAAAAAGTAGCACGCCGCTGTAGTTAATAGAATCTATTACGATTGTTTAAATACTCTACTAATTTATTACTAAAACATGCCTTAAGCAATTATCGTATCGTTGTTCGTTTTCGAGATATCGTCACTAAAAATATGGAGCAGCGTTACATGTCCGGGAAATTTAAATTACTAAACCAGCGGCTGTAAATAGCAACAGGACAAGCCAATAGTGCATATTTAGAAGATTTTTTACAAGTTTAGTTTCAATAATTAATTCTAATTTAGTTTCGAGTAACAATTTTTTTTATATTTAACGTCCTATATCTTTATAAGGAAGCATTGGCGGACCCATGTTTACTAAAATTTTCATCTTATTTTCATGAGAGGATGCAATATAGTTTTGAAGCACCCTGTATATATAAAATGCGTTTTGGAAGTTCTAAATTGGTCTTGTTTAAAACTTTATAGATGCATCAGTAACTATTAGTGGATATAATATCTTTTCATATAGAATCTGAGGGATAATTCTCAAGAAAAAGATATAAACATATTAAAAATAACAAAACCATTCAGTGGTGAGCCCAGACAAAATAATAATAGGTATATTTTTATTTCAACAATTATCACTATAAATGTACGAATCATCAGTGATCGCACATTATTGTTTATTACATAAATCACGCTTCGTAGTGAAGTGCATCGATAGATAATGTAATGTAGGTGGACAACCAGTGCCCGAAAAACAAAATCAATAGCGTCTCGGCGCTGTTCGTGACGTCGCACTCGACGTCGCGATGGCAGCCATCGCGATCCACCCGGAGTAAAGTCAAATTTTATATCCTTAGTTAACGGGAATGTGTAAAGTCCTAGTGAAATTTGTATGTGTAAAAAATAACCGAAATGTAATGATATAATGAACAATTAGTGATTTGGATCCCAAATGTTCAAGGTAGGAGATGAAAAAATGGACTATTCTTATTAAATACTAAAATATTCCCCATTTCTCTTATCAGGATATACTAATAATACAATAAGTACAATTGGTTGTAACATATTTCGCAAATATTCATATAAATGTTAAAGGGAATATTAATTTTATAACAAATAAAGATCTTTATCCCAAAGGCAAACAAATGATATAGATAAGTAGCGCACTATACATATATTGATGTCCTTTAGAAAAATATTCTCAAAATTTTGCGTTACAAGATAAAAAATCAGATATTTATATTTTGATGTAAGAAGATACATAATTTCCGAATAAAAATAAAAAATAAAGCATTATCTTGAATCGAGAATACTACATTCTCTTTCCCGATGAAAACAGTTATGTATTTTGGCAAAAATTACTTAATCCCAAATTATAATATGCACAACACCTACGCAAATAATTGTTTATTGATGATAATAACCAGTGACACAAAGGGTTGCTGCTTTCTCCACTACTACATTATTTTAGCAATTTTTTTCTATATATGTATGTAGTGTCTTTTATCACTTACGATGATGATCCATGACCAACTAAGATTTTCGGAAAATAGTGTAAGGGATTTTTTTTTATAAATCTGACTACGTTATCATTTAAAACCTAGTTTATTTAGTTTCTATTTCAGTTTAAAGAAGCAGGAAGCACTAAAAATACCTGAAGTGATGAAAATAGTCAGTTACTGCTACCGCTGATTATAATTGTTAAATAATAGAGTATATGCCCTAAACTATGAAAATGTTGGGCCTTGCGTATAATTGTTATAATAACTGATAAGTAGACTCTATTATATACCAATTATAATCGGCCAAGTTTTCATGGTATTCAGTATTTCCAATGTCTACAAAAACTTTTCTCTGACTGCAGCACTGGAATAGTAAAGTTAATATCCAAGAGTTATTTATATTAACTGAATTTTTTTCTGATAATTAAGCTATCAGCATTGATTTAAGAACTATCTGTTCCATAAATTCGTGTGAATAACCTTCAAATTTGTGAAAACATCATCATCTCATTCAAAGAAATGCCTACTGGATCTATACTGCGGTCCATCTAAAAAATTATGACCGATCCCCATCCAATCTCAAATGTTTCGGTTACGTGCCTGAATATATTGCATCTTTATGGATGTTAAACTAAAGATGACTAGATTTATAGAAATGAGTTGTAATATAAATTTATTGCAAGTTTCCTTTGAATTACATAGTCACAGTGTTAGTTTGCTTAGAATTTGGATTTTTTTTCAATAATTCAGCAAATATTTCTTTGTAAGGATCTCAACAAAACTTTGGCAGTTTGATTGGTACAAATAATTGATATTTTACAATCATCTTTCTTTTTTAATAGAATTACCTAGTGATTTTATGTTTTGAATAGAACATTAAATCACGAAGAAATGTCTCTTGGTTGTATATGGGTGTAAAGTCAATTTCCGAATGGTAATATGAAAGAAACGTGACAGTAAATTTTAAAACTAAATTATTCAGAAATTGCTATAGGTATTTTGTTTATAGGGATCTCAATGAAACTTGTATTAGATAATGCACAAAATAACCAAAGGCTTAAAAAAGAAGAAAAAAGGTAAAAAATCTAAACATAAGGAAGAAGAACTATTTAAACCTGAAGAACTCGAAGAGTATCGCAAAGAGCACCAAGCAGCGACAAGTGCAGACTCCTCGGAGAAAAACGAAGAGTGGAAAAAATTCATTGCTCTTACTTCCGAAGTAGATGATATCTTAAAGAAAACCCAAGGCGATTTAGACCGTATAAAGAGTACATCATTCTTCCAACGCAAGCCAACAGAGAGTGAAGTCCAGCGAAAGGCAGAAAAACAGAAGCAAGTAGAAGCGGAAAACCAGCAAATAAAAAAAGAGGAGGTTAACCAGAAAGAAACACCAGCAAATCTTGGAATTGTCGAAGTTTCAGAATCCGAATCTGAGGAAGACGATGATAATATCTTCGATACAGCTTACATAGATGCTATTGCAGCTGGAGAAGTTAAACTTGCTTATATCCCCGAATCTCCTACAGATAAGTTAGATGGAGATGATCCTTTTGATACGTCTATTGCTGAAAGAGCGATTTTAGGACCTGAGGTTCAACGCAAAGGTAAAAAGTTAGTGCCGATCGGTGCCGCTGTTGAAGTTTTAACAGGTCGTGTACAATTACCAACTTGTGCGACCAAGAGACCTATCAGCAGACGACAGATTCTGAAACAAACAGATTTGCTTTTGGGGAGTTTTGAAGATAATTCCAATCTGCCCACAGATATTGGTAAATATTATTTTTAAACAAGATAGTTGTTAGGTAAAGAAACGTAGCTACATGTTTTTTATATCTATTTTTCAGCACCTTCAGAAGAAGCTCCAAGGACTCTACTGGACGATGATTCAATTCCTCTATCAAAAGAGCCAATCAATTTAAATGCACCTCTTCCAGTTCACATTCCAAATGTTGCAAGTAATGTCAATTTTCAGGGGAAGGTCGATCAAAGTAGAAATATAATAGATGAATTTGATGTAATTGCTAAGGAATCCGAAGACCCGGATGATATTGAATTTGAGACATTGGCAGCAGAAAGTCTCTCTAAATCTGCTAAAGTCCTTGAATCGTTGCCAACTAATTCTTCTGGGCCTATAGACGGTATTGAATGGAATGCCTTTGGAGATAAGTAAGTGAATATTTATTTAACTTGCGATCTTATTTTATTAAGATTTTCTAATTTCTCTTAACAGTTAGGTAAGGCGTTGAAAATAAAGTTGAAAAATCTTCGTCTTATTGACATTACAGAAGCTAATTGGATTTTTTGTTTTAGTGAAAAGGTTGCTGTAGAAGTCGATCCATTTGACACTTCCTTCGCGGAAAATATTTTGCCAGGGCGAGTAGAATTGAAAATTATCGAAAAGGAAATACTAAATGAAGATATCGAATTTAAATTTCAAGAAGACAGTACTGACTTTTTTAATGGACAGATACTGGATAGTTCTAAACATACAAATTTAATCAAAGGACAGCGAGTGCCAGGTATGACAATTGTTATATTTACTAAGTGCATATGTTATAATACACATTTTTTCAGAAGCTGAATTGAATTTGATCAAGCCTATTCATAGGGATCTTCTAGGTGGAAGCAATACAGATTTATCGATAATAAACCAGCCCATTGAGTCCAAGATTAACCAGGGATTTTGTGTCACGGACCTTTTTGACTCATCGATCGTAGACACAGTAAAAGATGCGGATATAATTGGATTGGATCAAGAAATTGCAAATAATGGTTTAAGTGACGATGACTTCGATCCTCGAGCAGACGAAAAGCCGAGGGAACGAACTGTGTCGCGACCGGATGTCTTGAATATATCCAGTGCGAAAACCGTTTCATTTGATTTGACGCCACCAAAGCAGTCTAATCTCTTGGGGGCCGGCGAAGGAGGAAAAATTATAAAGCCATTGACCCCATTTTACGTGCGTAAAAATTCCGTACCGGAAGTACCAGTTGAGGAAGATCTAACCGATCCGTTTGACACTTCGTTCGCTTCAAATATTGCACCAGGAAGAGCTGAACTGAGGGTCATCGAAACCGAACTGTTCGATCCGAATGTTGAAAAACAATTAAGTTTGGTTGATAACGATTTTGATCCTAGGGATGAGAAAAAAGCTGAAAGGGACAAAGTAGTGGGAATAATTAAAGATATAACGAACATAAAATTACCCAGCAAAAAAGTAGAACGAGCAGTCGATTTATTAGCAATCGATGACAACATATCCGTCAAAGTATTAACACCGGGAGGTAACATAAGGCTAGAAGAATTATCGTATTGCGATCCTTTCGATACGTCTACTATTGCTACTAATATATTGCCTGGAAAGACAGAATTGAAATTATTGGAAACGGAGTTGATCAACCGGGAAACAAATTTAAATTTAGACAAACCCGTGGAAGATCTACTAGAAGATCATCATGACATAATAAACCAGCAGCCCTTATCTCCTGGAGGTTGCTTTGGATTATCAACAATTGATGACCAGGAAGATTTTGATCCGTTTGATACAAGCATCGCTAATAATATTCAACCTGGCAAAACAGAACTCAAACTGCTTGAATCAGAATTCATTTAATTGAATCACTATGGCGGCCAATCCGTTTCTTTTTAACGAGGAGGTTTATCACTCCCCCCCTTCCACATCTAATCCTTTTCTTTTGGATGATGATGTTGAACAAAACGCGAGTGCATTTAGTGACAATCCATTCTTGTCTTCAGATACTTTTGCTTCATCTTCTAACACTACCAACCCTTTCGCGTTTGAACCTTTCGAGTCAGTGTCGCAACAAGGAAATGAGTTTAATGCAGTTTCAAGTAATACGTACGTGAACAGCAACAACGAGCAAGATTTTTTCACTACTGATGAAGTACTGATACCGAGTAAAAGTTCTACTTCTACTTTTAACGTTTTAGTGAACTCTGATCAAGTGGCTCCCCCTCAGAAACCAGTGGATTTGAATTTAAAGTGCTCTCAAACAACTATTGGCAATGGACCACCAAGGCCACCACCTCCTAGGGTACCACCATCCAAAGAGACCCAGGATTTGTTAATGTCAGTCATGGGTGCAATGGATGCAACTAGTTCCAGTTTACTGGACAAAATACCGCCAACAAGGACTCCCAGTCCTGTTTCTATGCGGGATTTGCATTCCCCTAGTCCTACGCCAGACACTACTTTCGGAGATCTACTTGATGTTAGTGATAGGACGAACGAGGTCAATGAAAGTAATAAGTCGGAAGATTTTATGAAAATGGACCAAGAATTAAATTGTGACATCAATCAGAACCCTGCTGTTATTCCGACTGTCCAACAAGTTAAACCTGCTAGACCGTCTCCGCCTGTTAGGCCTCCGAAACCTGCACCACCGCAGAAACCACCTCCACCTGAGCTTCCGGGTATTTTGTCAAATACACAAATGCAAGCACAGCAGCAGCAACCAAAACCCTCAGGGAATAAAGCAAGTGAATTAGACGAAATACCCAATATGTTTGACGTTGAAACGACACAGCCGCAAAAAGTATCCGTTTCCAAAGCTGACATTCTTAACTTGTATAACACAGCACCCCCTAAACCGGAAACAATGAAGACTGATCTTCTTTTCGATATGGTTGAACCTGAGTTAGCTATTCAGGATGAACCACAAGAAAACATTCAAGAAAAAAGTGAAGAAACACCTCTCAAAGAGGACTTAATAACTGAAATTTCCCCCGTGAATCCAGTCAGTGAAGTGGTAAAAGACAGTTTCCTTTCACCTGAACCGAATGATTTTCAAATGGACACTAGTGACAGCCAGAGTAAAGGATCCGTGTCGAGTGTTACATTTAATCCTTTCGCAGCTACGGACGATTTTAATCAACAAATAAGCCCTCAGAGTCACAATGAAGTCTTCGAAGATAACACAAGCACAAATCTTAGTCATACAGGTGGTATTTTAGATGAAATTGTGACTAGCGCACCGCAAACTGAGGACATTCTCGTTATTTCCGATTCCACAACAATGCCTTTCAACGACGATTTTGATGCTTTCGCTGAGAAATTTGATTCGGTTAAGATCGAGGAAAATAAAACTATTTCCTCACAAATTAACAATGCTTGGGGCAACGAATCATCAAATAATAATGAAGTGTCGTTAGGTTTTGGAACTGATGATAATTTCGATGCGTTCCTTGCATTAGAGGAACCTCCTTGCGTGCCGCAAAGCACTCCCAATCGTATAAGTAAGGCGGCATCGCAGGAATCTGATGAGGATAAGGACTTTTCAGTTTTCATTCGGTAATATGACTATAAAAATTTGAAAGAACATATATGGATATACATTTCTTTTTTTTAGACCGAAAGGAAACGAGGAATTTGGTGGGGCACTTCCTACAATAGCTCCTCCACCAGCTCCAGTGTCGACAGCTTTTACAGACACTTCTCCCAGATTCAACCCATTCGATCAGCAAAATGACACTTCTGTAACAGATGCGGTAGAAGATCAAATTCCTGGTAAGTTAATTTGATACTCATATATTTTATGGTTCTAATTTGTACATATGTATATAAACTGAAGGTATGTAGTGGTATGGTTTTGCCTATAACCTTTGAACCACTTGTAGAAATTCATTTATGTTTGGTGTACATCGTACATCATCATAGACCAATAGATTTCCTTTACAGTATCTACAGTTCCGTTCCAAATATTAATATATGTAGCTATCTGATTTTTGTAAAACACCACAGCAAAAAAATGATAATTTGAATCTGTTCAGTCGGGGAAATAAAAAGAACAGACTCTCAAGAAACGCCCCCAACACCTTTATTCGACGATGACGTTTCTCAGCCTCTTGAACCATTTCCAAGAGTCGATTTCGCAGAGGAAGGATGGGAAATGCACCTGAGGCAACCAAACAAAAAGAAAATCACCGGTCAGCGATTCTGGAAAAAGATATTCGTCAAGCTTGTACACCAAACCGACTGTGTTCTTCTGCAATTGTTCAACCAAAAGGATGATAAAGACCCGTTTCAAGAGTTACCATTACAACCTTGTTACTCCGTTTCTGAGATAGGCGCCCAACAGTACGATCAGTTCGGTAAAATATTTACTATAAAGCTACAGTATATCTTCTACAAGGAGAGGCCTGGTGTCAGGCCAGGTCAAGTGAAAAAGGCGGAAAGGATAACGAACAAAATTAGCCAGTTTGCGGCTTATGCTATTCAAGGGGATTACCAAGGTACCAAATAATTATAAATCATGTCACTTTTATATCATCGTTTTCTTAATTTAGGTGTTAAAGAATTTGGTAGTGACCTGAAGAAATTGGGCTTACCTGTTGAGCATGCACCTCAGGTGTCTCAGCTAATGAAACTGGGGTCGTTAAACTACGAAGACTTGAAGCAATTTTCTTGTTCCATTGAAGAGGCCCTGTTCAAGTTAACTGCTCATAGAGACAGAGCCTTGCATTATAAGATGGAAGAAGTTCAGATAACTGCGGTAGATGAACTCTACGTGGAGCAAGATGCTGAAGGTTGAATATTTGACAAAACACGTTATTAGAGTCGATTAAATGATGGTTTTTCAGGTCATGTGGATAAGCAAATAGCGCGGGTTCGATTATTCTTTTTGGGATTCTTGACTGGAATGCCCGATGTTGAATTAGGCATAAACGACATGAGGAGACAAGGCAAGGAGGTAGTTGGCCGACATGACATCATTCCTGTGGTCACTGAAGAGTGGATCAGGTTGGAGGAAGTCGAGTTTCATTCTTGTGTCCAACAGGTCGAATATAATGAAACGCATATTATTAAGTAAGTGAATTTCATGTTCAAAAATTACCAATAATGATACGTCCGTTTCAACACCGATTTATGAGTGGTTATTCTACTACCTCAGATCTTGTTAAGAAAACCCAATTTATTGCTGAAGCATTGGATACGGGGAATTAAATTGATGTATATACCGAATTTTCTAAAGGATATGATACCAGTTTGTACAGTATCATAACTTCCAATCAAATAAAATTCATCAATCTTTAGGAGTTCCCCAAAGATCAATTCTGGGGCCACTCCTATTTGTTGTTCTTAATAATGTTCTAAGTAAAGCCTTGATGTCATTTTCTTACTCTATGTAAACGACCTTAAATTGTGTTTGTTGTACGAGATTACAATTTCTTTTTTAGGTTTAAACCTCCGGATGCCTGTTACATCGAGCTGCTGAGATTCAGAGTGCGGCCCCCGAAAAACCGGGAACTTCCTCTCCAACTTAAAGCTCAAATATGTGTTACAGGATACAAAGTACGTTATTAAATTGATGTATAAATCTCATATTTAACGTACTTGTGTTTTAGGTTGAGCTTAGAGCTGATGTACTGGTCCCTGGTTTTGCGTCGAGAAAACTCGGTCAAATACCCTGCGAAGACGTCATGATTCGCTTCCCGATACCAGAATGTTGGATATACATGTTTAGAGTTGAGAAACATTTCAGATACGGATCTGTGAAGTCGGCACACAGAAGGTAATTTTTTTCAAAATCAAGGAGGAAGGAGGAATTTTATTTTTTTGCATATGTTATTTGTACATTTTTATATTACCTCTAATATAAATTTTAGAACGGGAAAAATTAAGGGTATAGAACGGATCCTAGGAACCGTAGACACTCTACAAGAGAATCTGATAGAAGTAACATCCGGACAAGCGAAATACGAGCACCAGCACAGGGCAATAGTGTGGCGATGTCCACGGTTACCAAAAGAAGGGCAAGGTTTGTACGCGGACTGACGTTTTTACTTCTAAGTCTAAAAAATTGTAACTTTTAGGAGCGTACACAACTCACAACATGGTGTGCCGTATAGCACTGACGAATTACGACCAAATGCCTGAGAAATTAGCCGAGTACTGCTATGTAGAGTTTACGATGCCTGCTACGCAAGTTAGCCATACGACGTGTAGGAGCGTCAGCTTACAAAATTCGGATAGCGATGAACCCCCCGAAAAATACGTTAGATATTTAGCTAGACATGAATATAGGTAAGTTTGTCATTATTGTTAAAGAATTTAGCTTCTACGATGATATAAATAAATCGAAAGCAGAGGAATACTAAAGGAAAGTCGGAGAATCGGAGAGATTCTCTCAAATTTTTCGTTCAATTGCTTTTGACCTATCGAGGATATGAGTACTTTTTTTAATGTCCGGACATTTACAAATCGAACACAGTTGGATAGTCTCCGCTTATCTCTCCCCTAAATGTCCCTTTAATTTTCTTGACGGTTATGTCACGATTGTGGAAGTCACGTGGAACGTCAACCAATCAGAGAAGCACTTCAAGCATGTAGCGAGTCCGAGGCTTTCTGACCGTGCACGTGCACAAGATGCACATGGTCGGCTTACATTTGTGGTTAATTTTCTGAATTAATTTAATAATGTAAAAAATCTACATAAAGGCATTAATTAAATTATTTTATATAATTATTCAGAGTTGGAATTGAACATACGGAAGGGGAATCACCAAATCCATACGCAGCTGCAACTTTTATCAGCAAACCGCCTGAACCGGTCGCCGAAGAGAAACCTATCGCTGAGGAGTCGAGCTCAGATAGTGATTAAATATGGATTATTTGGAATATTGTTTTGATAATTGTAGTACTATCTCAAAAGGGACATACTTTAGAGTGTAGCCAATCTTCTTTTAAATAAGTATTTGGTTCGATACGCGGTATCATACGTCTAATCTACCTTTATACGAGTATATCTTGACTGTATATAATTTATAAATCTATAAAATTAGCTTTACAACAAATATCTTTCTTGAACACGAAGTTGTTTAGTTAATAATAATGAGTAATATACAAGGTGTTAATGAAATAAATTCTCAAAATTGGAGAGTGTGTAAAACATGTCAAAATGTGATGAAAACCTAGTAGAGTTTTTGTCAGTTGCGGCCCCTAAGGGAGATACAGCCTCTTGAAGGGGTAATTCAGGAAACAGTTTTTGTTTCATAACTTCAAAATGGTTTAATATTAAATCACGAAATTTTGGGGTTGTATTACTATTTATATGCTTAATAATCGGTATAATATACAAATCAAAATTTGCTACAGGGGCCTAAGAAAATGCGGGATCATGGGTCAAATTTTATAAATTTTTTGTACGCAATTTTTTCTACTTCCTGAACCGAAAATATGAAAATTTTTCATATTTTGCATAAAAAAGATACTTGTTAGATATTAATACTAGTTCCTAGTAAAATTCAATTCAATAATTCATTACTTGCTCAAAAATTGCTACTGCAAAATAAACGTATCAAATTGTGCCATGACAAAAGGAAAATTAAATAAAAATAGTAATTTTCTCATGGCACAATTTGATACATTCAGCAGGAATTTTTGAACACGTAATGAATTATATTGAAATGGATTTTACTACCAAACGGCTCATGCTATTAAAATCTAATAAGAGTACCTTTTTTATGTAAAATATGATGATTTTTCTTATTTTGTTTTCGGGAGTTGGAAAAATTTGGTTCCAAAAAAAATTGTAAAATTTACGCGATGGTTCCGCATTTTCTTACGCCCCTGTAGCAAATTTTGATCTGTATATTATGCCGATTATTAAGCATATAAATAGTAATACAACCTCAAAATTTCGCGATTTAATATTAAACGGTTTTGAAGTTATGCAATGAGAACTGTTTCCTGAGTTCCCCTTCAAGGGGCTGTATTTCCCTTAAGGTCCGCCACTGACAAAAACTCTACTAAGGTTTTCATCATATTTCGACACGGTTTACATTCGCTCCAATTTTGAGTACTTATTTCGTTAACACCTTGTAGACATAAAAAACTTACATGAATATATTTCCATTGATTGTGGTTGGACTGTTCTAGCAAGTCAAAACTTTCAATTCAATCTATTTCAATTGCAATTTTACTTTTTCTGATAAGAGTTAGGTACACAGAGCGCCAGCTCAGTTTTGTAGTATTTTTTTAAAATAAATTTGAAAATCTTACTGGCAGACAAATTCTTAGGTTATTTCTTTTACCTATTGGATAAAAAAAATGTTCAAGAATAATTGAATAGCTTTATAAAAAACCAAAAGTTGAGGGAAAAATTTATATATTATACCTTTAATAGTTTTTATGTTAAGTCACACAAAAGTAAAAAATAAAACTAGTTGATCGGGTCAAATTTCGTGTAAAGAGGATATCAGAATATAGTATTAATTTTTAGAAAAAAAACTAATATATTTATTAATTTTAGAACTGGACATACCTACATAATTGGTATTTAATATTATTTTTTTTCATTTTTTTTATCAATTGAGGTTCAGTGGGCGCCAATTATATTATAACATTTTGGGGACGATTACTATGTATATGTCATGTGTCATATATTCAAAAGTCAAGACGAAAAAGGTGACTAGACGTATTCCATTTTATATGTAAATGTTTACATATCTCTCCACAAGGCCCTCTACATTTTAGTTGGATTAGCATAACGATTAGAGTAATTTAAAAATTTAGATTTGTTACATAACGTAGTTATGATATATTTTTTTTTAGTGTGACTGTATGTCGACGATAAACCTGTTAGTAAATAGGTATCTAATATATTAAGGAATATCACGGTGTAAAGATGTTGGACCTGCTAAATGTACTTTTATGTATATCTTTTAGGGTAGATTTAAACCTTAGCACCCGGGACAATATGATAAAGTAATACATATAATATAGTTGAAATCTTATACCTATAACATGCTTGATAAATACCCTTTATATTTATGTACAAATTATTTTTGAAATTGTTGACACCCCCATGCTTCTCTACTAAAGTAACCAGTTAAGAAATGAATAAGAAAGGTGTTAGATGTAACAACTGTCTTATAGAAATGATAATAATTAAGTGTAAATTATCTTTTTTCCAAGAAGATAAAACTGTTTTTCTACAGCAAAGACAATTTGTCAGTGCTACACACATCCATGCAACAATAAAAATACAAGTACATAATTTTTGTATATAAATAAGGACGAAACAATTTTTCTATTCACTAATTTATTCATTTTGCTATTTGATGTACATTTTATTAGGTTTTAAAACAGATTTTATTGTGGCAAACTGTGTGGCGCTACCTATGTGCGGTCAACAGAACTATGTAGTGGGAAGCTTTCCCTGTGACCGAACAAAATTTCATCAGTATCTACGAAGTTATAACGTTTTGCGTGAAGCGAGTGTTTGACAGTTGTCATGGAAACACATTTCACGCAAAACGTTATAGATACGTAGATACACGTATTCTGGTGAAATTTTGTTTGGTCGCTCGGAAGACTTGCCACTAAGTAGTTCTGTTAATCGCACATAGATAGCGCCACGCACTTGGCCACAATAAAATCAGTCTTGAAACTTATTAGCCGGACCGTGTATTTGTTGTTAAATCCATTAATTTTTAAGTAAATTATACAAACAGCAAATTTATTTCACTTTATGAAGTAACCCCACACGTAACTATTTTTTTAAGAGTGTTATAATAAATAAGTAAGAATAAAGAAATTAGTTAACAATAACTTTCCAAATAAATGATAAAGTAATAAATATTGGATACATATATGATTTAATTATAAATGATATTAAAAGTAATGAGAGTGGTAAAGCGAATTTTTGCATTACAATTTGTTTACGCTGTCGTACTTGTTTCCTAACAGTCACCATGACTGAATATTTCCTTTAACGTTGACATTAACAAATAAATAAGTAAAATGTGTTTATACTGATGTTGTTGCAGCAAAAATTCGTTTTTATACTATGTATTTAGATAACTGTTGACTAGTTTTAGTAACCGTTTTTTTTTAATTTACGTGTTTTTAAATTAATATGTCCTATTTTTTATTGATTGCGCGTTATTTGGGGATCAAGTCCCTCGAGTGAATTCTAGTCACTAGTTTTTAAGGGTAATTGTAAGTAATTAAAATGAGTATGTGAATAGAGATTATTATTGTAAAAGATAATGCCAAGTAGTTAAATATGAATCTGTATATTAATGTAAACCTATATAAATAAAATGTATTAATGCTTGTATTTTTTATTTGTGTGAATCTTTCAGATTAACGTAGGAGAATTAAAAAAAATATTTCGGAATATCTCATCATCATTATGGCTAATTATTTTCTCATTATAATTAATATAAAAATCACATCGGGATTGTTGTATAACTGTATTTTTTTGAGACTATATAATTGTGATTAATTATTGGCCTTAACCATTAAAATCGCGGACCATTTAAAGCAGTGATTCCCAAATTTTTTTGCCACTATTTTTTAATCTAGAGGTATTTAGGCATTGGCGTAGTAAAACAAATGAAAATAATTTAAAAAATATAACCAAACGCTCCTACTTTTTTCTTATGTTTGGATAGAGAGTTATTATACAATTTTCTCGATATAATTCCCTAATTAAACAAATATATAACATTACATTGGCAATAATTTCGTCGTATCTTATTACGTTGCTAAGTTAGCAGTGCCGCCAATGGCCAATAGTAGTAGTCAAGTGTAAGTCCACAATACACTTAGTTTGCAGGTTTTCGTAGAGCAATGGCTGAATAATTCCCGAGCTGGTTGTTGCACTCTATTTTCCAGAAAGAAAAAAAATTTTAGTCTTCTGGCAGGTATTTATACGCTGTGGGCGATGCATCAGCGGTTCCCAAATTCCAGTTAGATCTAACAAGGAGTCAATAGAAATCCAGAAGAATCGAAATCACTTCGATAAACTACAATAGGACAATGGCCAATCAATAGAGGTTTTGTTTGTGACAAAAATAGTAGTAGTAAGGGGACTGTGGCATCATATCTGTAGGTATATCCATATATGTTTCCTACTCCAATTTACCATTAATTTATTTTTTATAAAAAAAACTGTTATGCAAAACAAAGCATTTTTTAGTTTTTTGCTTATAAAACCTAAACAAACGAAGCAATCTGAATGCTATAAAGAGACAATTTGTAGAGAAACGAAATACGAATAAAACGAGAGATCGATTCCATCGGATAATTAGGAACGTAGAAAACCCGAAAAAATTGGAAAATTTAACTTTTTTAAAAAAATCCATTACTTCGCCATTTTTTGAGTTGTAAATATATTATTTAGATGGCTTCTTTAGTTTAGTTTTTATAAACAAAAAACTAAAAAAGCGTTCATTTGCATAAAAATGTTTATAAAAAAATTAATTAATGGTAAACTGGAGTAGAAAACATAAGCATAAGCTACTAGTATTTTTGTCACAAAATCATTGATTTAATGCTCTATTGATTGACCTACAATAATACAACCAATATAAATATCAGCCAGAGATCTCCACTTTCAAGCAGAATACGTTTACTATGAAGGAAACGCTAACGCAAATTTCTCAATTTAGTCGAAATTGTATGCGTTTATCTGAATCCTAATATCGACTATACATTTGGCTTTATGGTTTCCAGAAAACTATAGTTTAATATGTGAAATATTTATTTTTTTTTTCACAATTTATCGAAAACCGAAAAATCAGGAAATGTATACTTTAACTTTTTACTCGTTTGAAAACCAAAGCAAAATAAATGGTAAACGACCTTATCTTTGATCAAGTGTTAGGAAAATAATTATAAAATTTATCAAGACAATTTTATTTTTCCAGATATTATTAATATAATACTTACTAAGTATCACATTTTGTACAAACGATAAAAAATATACTTTTAATTTATTTTGGTATAAACAAGTATTTTCAAATGTTTATGTAACAAGATTTGTTTCATAATATCACTTATTTTTTATTAGTAAGCTATTTAACCACATAATAAAGTCATTCAAAATAAATAAGGACCAAATTACATAAAAAAATGGTATACAAGCTGAGTCAAATTCATGGCTGTAATATCACTTCATAAAAATAAAAGTAATAAAATAATATCACATCATATAAATAAAAAATAGAAATTTAAGGAGAAATAAATATAATTCTCATCTTATTTAAAAGCAACAGTCGGCTCTAGCTCTAAAATGGTTTGTCCAACTGGTTCCTGCGTTATACTTATTTAAAGTAGATTAATTAATAACAGTAACTCCAATATTCAAATTCAACTTCAAATTGTTGTTGGAATATATTGAAAACCCAATTCTTAATCATTACCCTGTATGTCTTGGTTCATGAGATACCAATCGATTCTGTCTCACCCTGTATACTGAGTCAGTAACTTCACCGATTCTAAATCACATTGCTTAGAAATAACTTAATAATAAATTTGAAAAATTTCACTTTCTTATTTAACGTCTTTTCACGATGTTGTCATATTTAATATGGCATAGTAACTTCCGGACAATAGGCCGAATAGCGACATACCCATTATGAGGATATTTTTGTACAGAATCCAGTTGAGAAGCCCCCAGTTCCTCCAGTTCATGATTATGTCAATGAAAGCCGGAACTAACAGACCTAGGGTCGAAAGGAATATGGCTCCTACTAGGTCTATCAGAGCATCCAGGTGATGACCAGCGGATGCAGCTATTCCAGTTACGAAAATAACAGCACCGGTCCTTAGCAGAATTTGGCTGATATTATGTCGTTTTTCAGGAATTCTGTCTTTAATTCTTCTCCAAGTGATGTCGATTGGGACGTAGAACTGGAGCATGAACGTAAAGAAAACTGCTAGGGATATACTAACTTGAACAACTTGCGCAGGTCTGCAAAAAGATTATATTTTGTACTTTCCGTATAACAATGAAAACATTGTACTTCAAGAGTTGAACTAATTCAATTTAAGTCTAAAAATATTAAATGATTTACAGATCAGTAGGAATGAGAATTTAAAATTAAACGTAACAAAAAATATTTCTCAGTCTTACATTTCTTCAGAGGGAAGGTTCTTGGTAATGGTGGCCTCTGTACCATCTCCATATCTGAGGTAACCAAAGAATCCGATAGAGGTGTATAAACTGACTACCATAATCATAGCAATATTCAGCACTCCTGGACATCCAACAAACTGCGATTTCGTCAGCGAGTTCTCAACAGGCATGATAGTACCAATGCCTTCCATGGCGAAGATGACGGTAGCGAAAAATGACGGAATACCAGAAATATCGTTTGCCAGTTTTGTGTCGCTAAGTTTGACTTCTTTAATGCCATAGAAGATGTAGTACAGTGTAATGCCGAATGCTATAATCATGGTCGTGTTTGCGATAAAGGAGAATGGTACTAGATGTTTCAGTTCCCTTATCTGGCAGCACAGGATGAGGAGGACCATTATGCAGACTATGAAATAAGGATACCACGACTCTGCATCTTTGTAGAAAAAGGCAAGTAGCTAAAAAATAAATCAAAACTTAGCGGTTAACACGTATTCCGAACAACCCATATTTAACTAAGGCAAGGGTCAGCAACTGGCGGACCGCGGTCCAGGTCCGGACCGCGGAAGGTAAAATACTGGACCGCCAAAAATTTTTTGAAAGTATAAATTACTCAAATAAATTATTAAAAAAATGTTTGTTGCGTTTAAGTGCCAATCTTATCCATTTTTTCTAGTATTTTACAATTGTGTGAGTGTGTGAGTTCTTAATGGTTAGTAAGCAAATTAAATTTGAGTCCAAATTAAAATAAAAAAATAAGAAATATGAACCTCGTTAAAAATTTTCAAAAGTATCCGGACCCCACCTAAAATTACTTGCCGACCCCTGTTCTAAGGTATGGGCTGTTTTGTCGGTGGTGAATGAAATCGTAATCCGCCCATAATTTTAGAATTTGAAATATTTGTTATTTTCAGAACGTTCTAATATTTAATTCTTCTAACAGTTTAGTCAACATGTAAAACGTCGATATATTTAGTAGAATAGTTTTTGCAAGGTTAACTGTGACATGTTAAGGGAATAGTAAAATAACATTTTACGTACTTTGGTGATAGACTCGGTGATAAACACTACGTAGACTGCATTCCCAACGAAGTACGTGAGCACTAGCGCTATTTCAACGAAATTCCTGAAAAATAAAAGGCACGATCAAATAATGGGAATAAAATTTTCAACACTCTGTCTTTCTTAACGTAGTTTTATGAAAATATAAGCCTTCAACTTAGAAACTTTTGATGTCAAATAAAATTTTGAGATCAACCTGAAATAATAGAGTTCAGTAACATTTTTATAAATAAATAATAGTTTCGCCAGACACTGAAAATTGACATTAAACAAAAGAATGAGTGCATTACGGCCCTGTGGAATTAATATTTGAAATAAAATGTATGTGATCGTAGTTGGCAACTGTAAACAAAAACCTAGACAGCCGGCCGCCGTACCTTTTATTAGTGTCTACGCTTTTTGTTTTGTTGCCCAGTTTGTAGTTTTTGTTTCAATCCACCCACGTAAACAAACATTTTAGTTTTGCTGGTGTACTAAACCTGGTGCTATAGTTTCAAAAAATGTATCGAAACGAACGAAACATTGTTAAAAAATCGGTACAAATAGTGTTATGGTTCTTGATAAGTGATATCCTAAACCAAGTAATTGTATAGTGACACGTTTTTATAAACTACTTCTGATGATTTAATTTTCAAGACGTAGTGGCAAATGATGGTAAGTAGATAACAAACAATTTCATATGATTTTCATGATCTGACACTTTCAAAATTCAATTTAATTAGTCTTAATTTAAATTAGTTAACCTATAAATCGAAACTGTCTACCTTACAGGTGAATTGTAACTAGTATTGCAATTAGTTTCTATTCTATGGCTTTTTTAAATAAAAATGCGGCACAGAACATCTGAATTAGAATCGGCAATTTAAAACGAATTTATTATTTCATATATTTCTCTCTCAGACGGTTGCTTTAATTAATTACGACGTTGCATGATTGAACATGAAGAATGTGTTTCACTCTGAATAATAATTATCTTTAATATTATGTAACGGGTGTTGGGACATTGTTTATTGCCATTTTTATGAGTTCGTAATACTTTCACCTTAAACTATAACGATGCTGATATCTACGCAAATATAAGACACATGTAGATGCTAAATATACAGTATGATCCAACTAAAACCTGATGCACCCCTGGCAATTTTGCATTTTGATTTAATAAACTGATCACGATATTGATACATAGCCCATGTATTGGCTATTGAGGATTGTTTCCCCGACTTTTCCACATTTTTTTAAATATTTGATCAAAACATGTAACGCTTATTTTGTTTCTATAGTAACTATAAAAGCAAATACATAATTTATTGTATGTGCATTGCGATTAAATTCAGTATATTACAGTTTTATCCTTACATTGTTGACTGTTTTTGACAGCACCATCTATACGGCAAGGTAAGACAATTATAGAATTACAGAATCCTATTTAATGGAAACCTCTACTTTTTCCACGATTCTGCCTTTGTCACAGAGGAGTTACTCTCTTCCTTTACTTTAATTTATGCAAGCAGTACGTCAGTACTATCTATTAGCATTAGCATTATCTATTAGCATTAGCATTATCTGCTGATAGTTTATCATGGCTATATTCATTCCATTATAACATATGCTATTTTAGTATGGGGTCTTGCTCCCTCTATGAAAAAAGTTTTTACTCTTCAGAGAAAAATTGTTAGAATCATAACTGATCTTGGATTTAGAGATGACTGTAGAGAGCAGTTTTCTAAATTGAACATTCTAACTGTACCCTGTGCATATATACTTCATTGTCTTATTTATGTTAAAAAACACATAAATAACTTTGAAATCAGAAGTGAGACTCACTCTTATAATACCCGAAAGAGCACATACTTATGTAATAAATTTCTAAGACTTACTAAAACGCGGGTCGGTACTAATTATTGGGCCATCAAATTTTTTAACATAATACCTCAACAAATTCAAAATTTTAATGAAAATAATTTTAAATCAAGGATAAAAAAATACTTGATAAAAAATGCCTTTTATAGTTTTGAAGATTTTATTGACAGTAATGTAGCTCGAATATGAATGTTATCATTAATCTTAGTAAGTCGTTTATCCTATTTATTTTAATTATATGTTGTTTATGTATATTTGTATAACAGTTAGTTGATTGCTATCATTATGTATATTGTTATTTACCACGTTCATTTTTTTTTTTTGGACGCGTGTAAACACTTTTATGTGTATGTAACACTAGCCTTTATAAATAAAAATAAAAATAAAATATTATTTGGATAAATTCCAATGAAATCATTAATTCTATTAATTGACTATTTTATGAATATGTAATGTATGTAACATTACAAATGGAATTTCATCAAAGGCAACAACTCTGGTAAATCTCATACGACCATTAATTGACCAAAAAATTAGAAACAATAAAAATAGTTCTAATTTATTGGTCAATTTAAGTGACTTTTCACTACGCGTTTGTTACTTGTCTGACAAATTGATTGACATAATTTACCAATATATTGCAAAGTGTAATTTTAAAAACTGGTATTATAAAACAGGTTCTATTTTGTATCTGTATTGTATCTGTCAGTTTTTATTTTGAGACTTTTCTACAACAGTTTTCTGGGAACATTTTCTAAAAATTAACCTCTCATCTCTGCTTTATCTCGACCACAATTAGCTTGAACTCCAAACTTCGTCCTCCACCTGGCAAATTGGACGATTTGCTCGCCGAGCTTCACATCGTGTGGAGGCACCTTTAGATAACATACCGTTAAATATTTTTTTCTGCAAGTTTTAAAACACCTGTGAAATGACTATCAATAATGGAACTGGTAAATCGTTACTGAAATTCTATAGCAATTTGCGATTCTAATAGACACCATATTTAAACATCACCTTTGCTAGGCACTTCCTTTTTCTAATATTTATTGCTAGAAGATATACGACTTTAAACGAGACCTCAAATCACCCATATGGGTATAATGACTTCCTTGTCAAATTAAGAGGAAAAAAATTAATAAAATTGATGATGGTCTTTGACCTAATTACTGTAAGCTTATGTGCAATTAGAATACACATATAAGTACTTAGTGGAGGTTAGGTGAAACAGTTAAAAATAGGTCGTTTTTTTAAGTTTATTGTAACTGTATCTCATAAACTTATAAACCAATTACAATTAATAACATCCAAATGTTACGATAGGTATTATTTTTATTTCAAATAACGTGGAATTTTGAAATTATATTCCCATCAGAGTATCAAATTCTCTTCTGCGGATTTTCTCATTTATTCAGAAGAACAATGCTTATTTTTATCAGTTACTGGATTTAATAATAAATATTCTCAATATTAATTAAGACAATTATTATTATTATTAGCGAATATCATTTCAACAGGTAATGAGACATTTTTTAATGCATTTAGCGTACATTTTGAAATTTAAAAATGATTGGACATATTTACATTTGGATCATATTAACATTAACTGTGGCATTCTATTGCGTCATTTGTTAGATTCTAGAATTCTTATATCAATGTCATAATATTTTAACCTAGCCTCTTTTCAGAACCAGATTTATAAAGGAGAAAACGGCCATGGCTTTCCAGAGTTCTAATAAAAACACATTCTGCATCACTGTTTACAATGAATATAACTGGTTTTATTACTTAACAGGTTAAACATTTTTCCAATAATTAGCATAGCTAGTATGAGAATAATAAAATTATTTAAATAATAGTCGCATTTTCTGACCGTGACTTCGTTCCATAAGTAAGAATGTACAATTTGTAATAGCTACTTAGTTTTGCATATATTATTGAAAGTATCTTAGTCGTGCATAATTTGTTTATTTAATTGATTTCGTCCTCGTAAACAGTTTAGATTCCTTTTATTATTTTCATGATGGAAACTGTACATTCAAAATGTGGAATATACTATACTTTCACTTGTTTTTTAATTGCAGTGGCCACTCGTGGTCATCTATTATGATCCGAGCGCTTACAAAACGCAATGGAGGCTAGTCTCCACTAATACCTAAAGACACCAAATGCATATTGCACTGAAACTATCAGTATGCGCATTTCTTATGTAACGTAGGCAGCAATAACTTAAATAGCATTATTTTTGCGCAATGTATAGATACGAAGATAGATATAGGTAAGATCAGATTAAGTTTTTTTTTCATTAAAAATCAACAAAAAACGCCTATGCCTGGACCTCGATCAGAGTGAAATCATGTGTCTCTAGACAGTATTCATGTAAAAGTTCATATAAATCTAGTTGGAGAAGCCACAGAGGAAACACTTCGGGAAACGCACAGTGGTCCTTCATCATCATCAATCATTTATGAGCGTAGCTGCAATTTTAGTGGCCTATAAATAGAGACAACATTAATTTTATATACATACATACATATAATTTAAAATACGTATATTTTATGTACATATACTTTAAAACTGTTTTAATTTAATTCTTCTCTTCTTTTATATCAATTATGCTGTGTATTGCTTGTATTTAAGGTTTCAAATTGCATTTTTACTATTTTCTTTAATGTTTACTGATAGACCATTTAATCGTGTAATAAATATTCAACTAATTTGCGTTTTGTCTACATCAGTCGCACAACATGTCTTATACATTAAAAAATAGTTGTAGATGGAATAAGTTTACATAATCCTGTCCTTTCAAATAGCAGATAATTTGTGCTCATTCAGACAGTCGGTAGTAAACAACTTTTTTAATGTCAATTCTGGTACATATTATTATTGCATTAACGACGAATGAAATAGTTTCTAATACATTCACTTTTTTCACAATTTTCTATTTTATACAGTAATAAAACTATCCAAAACTGTAATTATTTCTCCGATATCCAAAAAAAAAATGTAATAATGAGATCATTGTTATATATTTTTTCAATTCATTCAAAAATAAAGTTAATAACAAATATGACCTTAAATTTATGAATAATTTAAATGTTTCAATGTCATAAATTTAGTTATATTATAAATATGTACATGTGTCCCAAAAATGCAAACACTTTTTTCAAAAGCTCTTATTTTTGTACGCTACTTTGTACCCAGATATAACTGTAACGAGCTGATCGTGGTTTAAAGATGCATTTAAGAAACGTATGCATATTTTTTATTGTGCTATTCAATATTCAATATATTAAAGTTATTGCTAAAATAAATACTAAATACTAGCTTCCATTTTCGTGATTCTTCAATATTAATTACGGTTGCAGAAAAGAATATTAGACAAGAGTTGTTGCTTTTGCTGAGTTATATGCTTGGCAAAGGTTTTGGAACTTATGCATATCTGCGAAATCCTGCATATAATTATTATACCATGTTTGGTAGAACTACATTTTGCAGCAGATATGTTGACACAAAATGGTAGAACAAAACTGCCTAGTGATTTACATATTTACCATATTAGCCCCGTGGCCTAATGACATTTTAAAAATGTTTTCGAAAGGAATTGTCTCTTTCTTGTTACACAATCTACACAAAATACAAAATTAATTGCAAACCGACAAGTTAAAAAGTGAGCATTATAAGGTAGCCAATGAGCTCTTAACTCTAATTGTTAGAAAAATAGTTGAAAAAATTGTCTGAAATTGTTTATTTCATAATTGTGACGCAGTACAGTATACAGGGTGTTAGAAGTTTGAACAGTCGATAGAAGACATTAAAATAAGCAAAAAAACCTTATATGCCAACCATTTCCGAGAAAAAAATTATCAAAATCTCCAACTTGATGTACAAAAGTTGGATTAATTAAGGAATATTGACACAACTGCGTGCATAGAATACCATAAAATACAATGTTTATCACTTTTTTGAACTTCTTTATGCTTAATTCTAAAAAATAATTAGCGTTGTAATAAATTTAAATTTCGATAAAATTCATATCGAGCAATGTGACAACGGCGCGGCGGTTAACACGAGGTACTAACAATACGCAATTCAGTTGGTATCTGGAATTCGACAGTCGAGGACCTGCGAGAACGAATTTTTGCCGCTGCCCATCAAATAAGGATACATCCGGGTATTTTCCAGCGAGTGAGCGAAAATTGTTGTAGTTTGTTTTGTACTTGTGCATTTAAAAATTATTGAATTTTGCTTTTTGGTACGTACCTAAAGTATTTTTAAAACATATGATTATTTGGTCGACGTGAATCTTTGGGTACTTTTAATTACATATTTTTCAAATTCATAATTTAATTAAAAGTTCATGTTTTAAGAGATTCATAATTACTAAAATTCGAGCTAAAATTTAAGCACAACACTATACTATCTTCATACTACAAAATCGATATTTATAATTGTCTAGTTTACTAAATGTTTCGCAATAATAGTTCTTTACATTTTTGTTATTCCATAGGACAAGTCTACCGCGTGGTGTGCATCAGCTGTGTAACTTTAAGTTAAGCGCTGTTGTCAACGAAACGAAACAATTTAAAAATTTCATTAGTAACGACAGAGCTACTGTAACATTTACTCTCCGGGTTATTAAACAATCTATATAAAAGTACTTTAATTTCACAACTCGTGTTTGCATGTTCTCTTTACCTCTATATGTATATGGAAATTTACCGACATCGATAAACAGATACCTTTGTTTTTGTAAATTGAAATCTGATAATAAGAATTTTACGTAACAAAAAGATAAGTTACTACTTCAAGAATTCCTCTTTAGTCGATTCACTAGACTGTTTACTCTGTAAATATTATTCTTACAGTGTTCTAAACAGGTGAAGGTAAATCCTTTCATTTTACGGTTTACTACTTCGTTTTACCTTGGCTTTCAATTTCCGTAGGTTGTTATTTGACTAAAAAGTCAATTAAAATCGTTTCATTTAATACGATTCTTAAGTATGTTTCAAAACTTAGACGTAATAGAACATGGAATTATAAAGATAAAACTCATTTAAAACTTTGAAATTGTATAGAAGAAAACACTCTGTATAGTTTTGGTTCAAACGCCACACTGAGGGGTTTTGAGGGGATCTGATTCACATGGCCTTATAAGATTTTAAATAAAAAAATCGCTAAGTGTTTATATTGAAATTGGGGGGGTATAAACAAAATCATAGCAGGCCTTGAATCGCCTTCTTAAATGACCATCCGTGGAACGATCAGAAGAAACGGTTTTCGATGCAATTTAAAAAAAAAAGAAAAATTGTTGAATTATCTTGAATAAAGTTTTCGCGGATTTGTACATAAATAAAAGTAGACACACTGTATAATCTGTATAATCGTGTGATTTACTTATCCCAGATATTTGTTGTTTTTGAATTTATCTCCCTGGAAATTTGATGTTATCTTGAATATTAAAAAAAAAATGTAAATGTATATTTTATATTTTAGGAATACATAAAAAAACTTGTTTTTATTGTTCAGTAACTTATAATTTCAAATACGACTGTTGGTCAAAAATTTAACAACTCCTATTATCGTAAAAACTGATTTTACAAAAAGAAAATATTTATTTATTCATGTGTAGTAGTACCATTGCATTCATTATTGACAATTTTCTTGGAATGATCTGATTATTTAACAGTACCTATATAATTTTATGAACACCTGTTTATGTCCTTTTACAATGCGTATCAGGTTATGTAATGTAAATATATTTACGAGACGAGCATAATAAAAGTACATATGTGCTTGATTTGATTGTGTTTTCATAGAACAACATGGTTTCTTGAGATTCTGAGATATAATAACAATACAATATAACAAAAATGAAAATCCTAATGTTGGTAATTTGCAGAAAACAACAAATAAAATACGAATACCGAATGTGCAAAATTAAAATTGCTTTGCAAGTTAATTTATTGAAACAATTAAGGGTGTTCTTAGTTTAGAGGGAAATGTTTTTGTTGATAAATATCAAAGAATGACAACTTCTTGAACAAATAATATTCTCATTTACTTACTTTGCTGCCCTAGACCAATTCCTCAAACCTTTTGGTCCATTTTTAAACACTTCCTCTGCAGTCTCTGCAAATCCTAAACTAGGTATTTTTGACTTTTTGCACATTTCTTGAGACGCTACAACCTGAAACAAATATTTAATATATTGTACTGCTAGGAGAATGTTTCGTTCAAAAAATGAGAAAAAATAAATACTCAAAAATTGGTTGTAATTTATACAGGGTGATTTAAAACTCAGCACAAAGAATTTAGGGGCGTATTTTTGAGGTCAAAGATTTTTTCCTATAAACGTGAGCCCACAAATGCTTAGTTTTCGATATATAGGATGTTAAAGTTTTTTATTTTATTTTTTTGATTTTTTAGGAATAATTTCCAAACATATTTGAATGTTGGCATAAAACTTGGGGAACAGGGGTTTTTTAGGATGCTAAATTTAAATATGTCATAGGTTTTGACGTTGTTTGTAGAGGACGCCACCTATAAGGGTACGCTTGAATTAAATTGGCCCTAACTTTTTTGCTACCCTGTCCATTGACGTTTCGTATTAGTGCGTTTATTCCCCTATCAATTTTAAGCAAAAAATATATACCTGGTCGAAATCTCTCAGGCCAACAGTTTCCGAGATATTGGCCGATGAAGAGTTAAACGCACAGCATATTTTCAAATTTTATCAACTATTTACCGTGAAAAATTTTATTTACCATCTAATCAGTAATCCAATGATCTTGAATTTTAGCTCTTTACATTTTTTTGATAGAACCGTTTTCGAGAAATTCACTGCTGACTTAATGGAAGTATTATTGTCACTAGTCAGTAGTGATTTTGAATCACCCTGTATATATTATATTTAATGTATCTCGAAATGTTTCCCTTATATGAGGAAACTGGTATAGGAGGTGTCCGGAAATTAATGGGCCATACTTCGAAGAAAGCTCCTCTAAGTGAAGATATCTTATCTTGGTAAATTTTTCTTCCTTTTTATAAGGTATTTTATATATTATAGGCAAAACGGTCTTTAAAATTAATAGTAATCGAAATTGTTTTAAGACTTATTGAGTAACTCTTGAATTGTCTGGAATTGTCGACATTGTTGATTGTCTGTTAGCTTTTTGTACCCTTTTTTGTAGCAGAAAAATTGCTAGTTCTGGTAATCATCATTCATCAATTCTAATTAATGTAATGTAATTGCAATTTCTTTTTGTGAAAGGACAGTGTGCCTGTTATGTATGTATTAATAAGGTCGAATAAACGATATAAAATCGATTGATTTCCATCCATATAACTTGTCCTTGAATTATAACCTATTCGTCTCCAAATACCCTGTAGAGAAGACAAAGTTTATATAAAGTACTCAACAAATCCTTTTTAATTTTTCTGTTTGTGTCTGAATAATTCTTCTCGGTATTTTAGGCTAGACATACTAAACATATTACTTACTAGTATGTGGATGGTGTGGGTACATATGAATCCTATGAGAATTGTTCCTATAAGTCCTACCAACAGCCCAGCATTTTTAAAAGCTCTAGGTATTGCTAAAATTCCTGTACCTAATGAACTTTTTAATAAGTGAATAAGAGCACCAGAAAACCTGAAACAAGATTCAAATTTTTTGTAATATCGGCATTAAAAAAATTTATTGTAGTTATTAAACTTGGATTAATGTCTTAGCTAATTATGGACAAACATTTCCTTAGTTGTCACACGCAACTACTAGGAAATATCGTCAGTAGAAACCCTAGAATTTTGAAAATTAGATAACTGCATTTAATTCAGCTGTAGTTTTCAAGAAATACAATATTTTTTATTTTATTTGAAAAACGAGTTATTTTTAAAATGAGACTATGACATACTTGAGTAAATCTAAAATAACTCCAAAACGTCACAAAATAAAATTAAGGGGACGTTATTCAACTATGTCACAGGCTTATTTTAAATTAAAAAAATTGTTCGCTTTTCGAATTAAATGGAAAATATTTTTTTAGCTGTACCAAGTACCAACTCGGCTAATTTTTGCTCGTAATTAATTAACGCAAGTTTCATCTATATACGTCGAGATTCTTAAGATATATTTAAGTATTTTTTTTTTAATTTACACATGAATCTCGAAAATGAAGCATTTTCGGATACATTCTAACACCTTTTTTTATATTTATAGTTTATAAAAAATGCCAATGTTTAATGAAATATTTTATTACTCTTTTTAACACAATTATAATTCTTTTCTAAATATGAAGTGATTTTATGTCTTATATAGTTTAAAAATGTAAAAATACAAGCATTCTGTTGATCTAAATAGACAACAGGTTTTATACTGCTATTGAGGTTAGAAAATCTACATTTGAAAAATAAAATTGAGCTGCGATTTAATTACTCGGCTCGGAAGCTTATCAAGCTGTCACTCATCCATGATGCTGTTGAGTGAATGGTATAGTTAGTATGTTAATAACTCTAATAAGAATAACTTTATCAGATTTATTTTTTCTACAAATGAAATTGAACCAGGCTCATAAAATAGTTACCCTAGATATCGATTCTAGGCCATTGGGTTCTAATAGTTAGAGTCTTATGAACATCCCAAAATAAACAGCTATGTACTATGCAGTAAAAGACGGTTCCGCAAATATCGCAACAGTGAAGAAGTTGTTTAACTGAGGTAAACAACCTGTCCTCAACAGGACAAAATAGTTTCTATCGTTTACTTGATTATTATTGCCAGGCCGATGATGTGTTTTCAGTGTCATCGACTGTTTAGTTGTTTTCCGCAAATGTCATTTATTGATGTGCGGTATAAGTGAAAGCAGAAAAACCCCAAATCTTTGTTTTGTAGATGGACTTTTAATAAGCATAATAAAAATAATTTTAATAGGAAATGAGAAATAAATGATATAAGAATAAACTATAAATAAACTTATGGTTTTTCAAATTTAGTTTTCCTGTGGAAACTATTTTTATAATTTCATACTTCTCGGAATCAACACACCGATTAACACATAACTTTTTGGTTTTTGTATACTTAGCCTTATTTGTGAAAATATGTATATACGAGACATATCCACAAAGTAAGAGTACTGAGACTCTGATGGTCTGTAGTTTTTGTTTTCGACAAAATTGACAACACTGCATTCAAGGCCAAGGTATTGGAATCATAACACGCGCTCATTTGTCTAAGTCAGTTGAGAACTGTTGTTGTAGTGGCGTGTTGAAATGAGTGCCGCTATTGAGAATATCGTCAGGTAGATAATTCCTTGACTGTACTGTGACTGGCGACGAAACGTGAGTGGCCCACTACATCCCTGAGATGAAAAGACTATCAATGCAGTAGCGACATCCATTTCATCAGCAAAAAAAATCAAATCAAGTCCTGACCTGGCACCTTCTGATTTTCATCTCTTTTCTTCTCTGAAAGTGTTTATAGATGGAAAAAGCTTATCTACCGGACGATGAAGTCCAAACTGCCGTGAAACAATGGGCCGAGAGGCGGCGGGAAATTTTTTTTGTCGAATGTCAAAGCTTATTCGTCGGCTAACCAAGTGCATTGAGGTTAAAAGCGACTACATCGAAAAATAGTGTTTGATGTATCTTTCCAAATACGTAAATTTTTCATAAATATGTAGGTATATTGTCATTTCGATTTTTTAAAAAATTGAGTACACTTTGTGGATATGCCTCGTATATATGGATTTTATGTAAGAATTTTACAGACAATACAATTCCCTTATCAAGTTATCCCTTATCAAAATTATTAAAACATCCTTGAGGATGCTCTTTGATAATACAAACAGTGGCACCATAAAACTATTAAAATAATTCCATTTTATAATTAAATCTACACCTTCTACATGATCATCAAAGGTGTCATTCAGATTGTGCCACAATTTCGGATTTAATCTCTTAAAATATTTACTTATTTTATCTCCAGTAGGTAATGAATTTTGACTGCCATTATTTAGATTCTGTAATTAATGTCTCATTTGTACATTTCTACATCTATATATCAATGTAATATGATGATATACACAGTGTTTCTAAAATATAGTAGAAACTGAAACAGGGGATAAGACATTTTGTTTCGAGTAAAGTTTCCTGTGAACATGTGCCCGAAATCATGTTGTAGGGTAATAAACCACATTTTTTAATAACTCCAAGATGTGGGTGAGATATAATCTATAAAGTTTATTATATTTTACTTGTCACTGTTACTCAGTACCTACTAGAAGCAATGACAACGACGTTTTTGGTGCACCTTTATTACTATTGTAAAAGTATTAAACTCAAAATATGTATTTTCCTAAAAAAGTCCTATCAAAAGAAATCAAACAGTGTTCCTTTATAACAAAAATCTTGTTTAGTATTGCAGGAAGCATCTTTTCTATCATCTACATTGATTTACACCAGCCATATCAACTAAATAGAAAGATTTTACTATATCCACATTTTATTAGGATTGTTTCTTTAGGTAGAACACTGTTTGGTTTCTTTTGGAAGAATTTTTTTACGAAAAACTATTTTAAATTAGCCTAATACTTGTATGATAAAATAAAAATGCGTTAGCTAATAATAAGATATAAATATATTGAAATAAAACACCTTTATCAACCTGTAAATATTTTCGGACCCTTATACAAGTAAGGCTGTCAGAAAGAGCCGCAATTTAATGGCGTGCCAAGCGGGTCAACCGAGAAATGCGCGATTCGCTGCCTCAGAATGCTTTTCACGTTTAAGTCGCGTTAGTATAATGTTGCGTGCGGATGTTGCGTAATTAATTCTTATCCGTTGGTGTTTATGGTGGTGTATTGTAGACAATTTAATTTGTTGCTTTTTAATAAATAATGCTTTAGATTGGTACCATATTTTAGAAATACTTTCCTTCATGTTCCAAATTATGCATATGTGATTAAGTATGACGCAAACCACTGTCAGTAATTAAAAAAAAAGTAACATCTACGTGACGTAATCAGAAGGTTGTTATTCTGCAGAACTACGTGTATTCCTGCTTATCATGTATTCAGGTCAATGAATCTAAAATGGTCCTCTTGTGCAAAACCATTGACGGTTTTTCCACCTCTGTAAACGTGACCTTTACATATCGTGTATGTCATCACAGTCATCAATCGCTGCAAGCTAAATCGACGGTGAATTTTTAGTGCAGTAATTTTGCTATTCCTTTTACTTAGCGTGTTTCTGCATAATTGAAACGATTGTTTTTAAAAGACAAAAATGTTGTGTAAAAAACGGCGTGTAGTCGAAAAAAATCGATTCTAGAACATTGTCGGTGGAAAATTGCAACACTGTGTACAAATTTAATATGTTTATGAAAAAAGTAGTAATTTAGTTAAAGTAATAACTTTAATTCACAGATAAATAATATTTACCATCGAAAAGCATGTACTAGAAAATCTTACAATTCATTTGTTACTTAGAATATCAGTATGCAACAGGTTTCTAATGGATGTAGAAAGTCAAGATATAAAAACTTAATCGATTCATGCAAGAATAGTGAAGGATCTGAAGAAAAGTGATTCTCGAAACAAGTAAAATAATGTATGGAAAATATTAAAGTTAATTTAATCTTCATTGTATATTTTGCAGATTTGTTTACTACTTTTCAGCAGAGGAATTATTTTATCATTAATATTGGCATTATATACAGGGTGATCCACGGTGACGAGACATTAGGCATATTTCAAAGACTACTTCGATTTTAATTTTGAAAATTGTGCAAGAGTGTTTTCGGGCAGCTCTCAACTAAAATAATGGCGTCCACCTAACGCTTCCCAAGTTGAGTTGACGAGAGCGATAAAATTTATAGAGGACATAACTAAAACTCTAAGCTTCCCTGTCATAATTTCAAAATGACTTAATTTCATACAGGGTAGTAGAAATTTAATGACTAATTAGTCAACTTTAAACCATCTTAATTAATTTTTTTTAAATGTAACACCCTGTATATTTTTACGCAACCTGATGAACAATTCTATTCTCTTTCGAATAGTATAATGGTTCCCTATACCTATCTCTTCTGGTTTTTAAGGTATTTACTGTTTTTCGGGCAGTCAACGGATATCGCATAATTTCTTGCGAGGATGGCTGTGAAATTTTTAGTGGAACTTCAAAACGAGCTTTATAAAGTCCATTTACAACTTTATTACAATACCTACTGTCATATCATTAGATAATTTTTACAAATTTTATTGTTTTCAGACGTCATTGCCTTGAGTCGGATCACATCCAGCTTATGAATTATTAATGATTCCAGTTGATAAATATACATATATTTTTTTAATGAATTATGTTAATTTTATTGGGTACGGCAACATACGCATGCTACCAGGAAGCAAATGAAATGGAACATATCTTTATGCTGTGTTCATACGTCGTTTTATTTTATGATTATCCGTTGCACTTGATTATGGATTGTAGAAAAGTAATTTACATAATTTTCTAAAAAATGGTACTGATGTCAGTGTTAAAGTTAAAGCATTACAGATATTATTAAGTCATTGGCGTAGAAGTTGGGGTAAGAAAATCCCACTTTACCACCCATTATTACGCCACGGACCTACAAAAATTTTACAGTAAATTATACACATGTGTAAATGTTAACACCACACCAAATTTGAATCAATTTGTTATAAGTATACCAAAGATTTCATAAATAATATGATTTTAAAAACCGATCAGTACGGCCCTGTACTATGAAAACGGTGATACTTAGACCCTTGTTTTACGAGACAATTTTGAATTATTTATTGAGTTCTATTTGTTGTTCACCCGAACTGTAACACCCTGTATATGATTTTTCGCGTTTTTTGACAAAAAACTACCAATGAAAATGCATTTTTTCTAAAAAGAGTTTCATGTAAAGTTGCTCAAAATAAACTTTCCCACAAAATTATCCCTATGAAAAATGTTCGATTTTCCCAATAGTTTTCCGGTATATTTTTTAAATGAAGTACAGATTATGTGAAAATTAATATTTTGCAACCAAAATAATGGTCAATTCATTTTTAAATAACAAGTGAATTGGAGAAAAGAAAATTGCGGAAAATTCTTAGAAAATCTTATATGTACTTATAGTTTTCCCAGGTTTGAATATTTATTAGCATCATTAGGATCATTTTATAAGTTTTCGAGGGTGTACTGTATATTACGAATTAATGTATGCGCTTTTTAATATTTTTCAGAAAAGTCTGTTTAATTTTGAATAATTTTTATTTGATTTTATTTTTCGAAAAATGCACCTTCATTGTGGTATTGGCAGTCTTTGGTGAAAAAACGCGAAATATCATATCCATTACTCAAAACGCTGTATGTATGCTGGTGGTTGCATGTGTGACATATATAAAAAAAATTCAGTGTAAAAAAGTTCGCTTATTCCGTCTTTTTATGGCTAACTTTCCTGGACTATTACTATTATCCATTATTTTTCAAAAAAACATTCTTAAAATCGTCACGGACGACCTTTTTCAAAACAATCACTACTTACGTGTTTGGATGTTCTAACATCCTGTGTTCATAGGGATTATACTCCTTTTCGCCAATCTTATCGGTACTTGAAACTGGTATCTTGATTTGATCATTGTTTGCTAATGTTGCCCTGGAAACAAGAAGAACGATTTATCATTTTCATTCGTAATTCAAGTGGGTAATAAATCAGATCAATAATATGCGTATGATTAAATATATTTAGGAATTGTACGTTACAGTTACCTACAGAGTGGTCAGCTTTGAGTTGGATGTCTAATAGTATATTACGTAATAAGTGTTGTAAAAAGCATTTTACGCGCGAATGGAAATGTTACGCACGACGCCGCGTAGCGACAAGTGCGTAATTCTATGAGTGCGTAATTGCATTACACCACGTATTACGTACTATACTTTACCTACGAGCACTACTGTAAATAGTTAAAAACACACTGTCTGCGATCAATGTAAGATTCCTATTACGTACGGTAAAAAAATCGCACAGCTTGGTAAAAAAATCGTACAGTTTTCCTAGCAACGGTCAATACAAACAGTATTGTATTGGTGATGTTGAAATAATGACAGTCAAACTTCTTACACCCTGTATACATTTCTATCAGTGTAATGGCAACATAATATGATTTGATAAATATTTATGTTCGGTATGCAGCAATTTTATTTTTTGTTATTTTTACTTTTATACAGAGTAAAAACAAAAGTTAACAATTTTATTAGTGAATAAGCAGTAAAATTACATTTTATTACTATTTTTATAATTGATATTGGCTTTATAGCTTGCAGAAAATATTATTGTACTGCTTGTTTTCATTTTAAATTCTAGTACATTTTAAGAGGCGTGTTTATTTCAAGGCAATATTTTGCTTTTTTTATTATCCATTAAATTTGAGGATAATAATGTTCCAACCGATTAACTTTCAATTTAATAAGTAACGATGTTATAGAAGTGCAAATTTACAGTCGCAAAATATCGAATGAAATAAATGAATCGAGAATAGGATACATTAAATATTGGTACTTTGGAAATTACTTACTTAAGGGATAGGAAAAACGCTTATTTGGGCAAAGTTTTAGACCATTCTGTTGCCATTTTAGAAAAAGAAAGTTTTAAAAAAATGATAATGGATTCTCAAAATCACAAAGTTGAAAGTAAAATCTAAATCCACAATTAAATTCGGTACGAGAGTTGCTGTAATAGACTTTTATTCATATTTCAAGAATTCGTAAAAAAATAAGTAAATTTTTTAAAGTTCTCTCCAGAACTTGAATAGCATAGCCGGTCAGTGAGCTCCATTAAATTAGTAAGCGAATGGTCTAAAAATTTTCCCATTTAACCATCGTTCTATCTCTTATAATTTTTGAGATCCCAATATATGTTGCAAAATACTTACGTAGAGCTAAAGTTTTCTATCGTAAACGTTGAGGGATATTTTTCTTTTGTTTCGTCCATGTTGATATCTGAAAAGTAGAAACATTTATTAGTAACTTAGGTAAATAGCTACATGTAAAGCTGGTAAGATTAAAATTGTGTTGAATTATAGAATAATATAACTGTTTTATTTTTCAGAATTTGCTATGCGGAATAGTAACTTTTAATTTTGTTTATCATATATATGAATTGCATAAAATACAAGCTATTTCTGTTGAAATTTCTCTGAAACCTCAAAAAATACTTTGTAACAATTAATTAATAATTAAGGACTTTCAGACTATCTTTAAACACTTCCTCTGGAATAATTTTCAGAAAATTGGTCGTATTCTGTTGAAAGTATTCAATTGAACTCTAAGGTACTCTTTTTAAAAGTAACTTTAATCTTGTAAGTATCTTGGAAATCAATAGAAACTAAAATTGGCAGTTTAATTATAAGCAGATTTGTCTTTTCTACTGAAAATGATTTAATATAACCAAGTAGAACTTAACGTCTCAACCTTTAGAGACGTACTCATGGCGAATAATGAATATTATTCACAATAAAGAACAGTAGTCACAGTGGTGATTAGTCATCTATGTCCCCCACTATCACAAACTTGTGGATAATTTGAAAACACTTTTGCAACTCATGACAACTTTGTTTTCATTATCAATAAGCAGTTTCAGTGGCAGTTTTTCTCAATTTAAAACAGAAATTTAATGTTTTTTTAGGCCATTGTGGGGAATATACAAAGGATTAAAATATTCCGTTAAATCTAAGGTCATAATTCATAACAAACACAGCAGCACTTGGTGATGAACTGCTAAAACATTTTAATACTTAACGTTGGTACAGAGACAGTGCTGCAGTGTATAGATACGAACTTGCTTTGATGTCATCAATAGTCTGAAAACGACGTCCTTTCAGCACTGATTTTAATTTCGGAACTAAGAATCGCAAGGAGCCAGGTCTGGTGAGTAAGGAGGGTTAGGGAGGACAGTAATCTGTTTTTGGTACAAAACTGACGAGTTGACAAAACTGAGTGTGCGAGCGCGTTGTCCTGGTGCAAGAACCATCAGTTGTCTCGCTACATCTCTAGTCTCTTTGCTAATCCATTGCGATGATTGAACGTTTGTCTCAATGTCGTAGCCGTAAACTCAGTTTTCGTCTCCCGTTATGATCCTTTGAATGAAACGAAGAACAAATTTTACTGCAACTCGGTGCAATTGAAATACTAATCTCTTCTACAATTTCTCTGACAGACAATCGGCGATTTACACGCATCATATCTTTGACTTTCTGAACATGGGTGTCATCCGTTGAAGTCTAAGACCTTCCTGGTCGAGGATCATCTTCAGTTGACTGACGGATCGTAAAAATAATTCGTAAAATTGCGTAATGACCCAGATCATCATCTCCGTTAGCTTGTTTCAAAAGTTGACAAAAGTTTTCCCCAGTTCCACGCACAATTTTATGTTGCATCTTTGTTCCAGAAAATCCCAGATTTCAAAAATCTCACTAACATTTAAACACTTTGCACTTAAATAATAATATCACGAAAACTAAATGAGATATCAACAATCCACCAACGTGTAGTTACAGAGGATGCGCAACGCAATGCTGCAAACCGTATATCAGTAATTATCCCCGTTGGCGTATAATTCAAAAAGTTTAGTTATTTTCTGAACAGACCTCGTAAAGTAGTCACTTTTTCACTATGACACACTGTACGTATAAAAGGGATCGAATTGGCTTCAAAATTAAAATTCTGATTTTTATAAAGATATTGACCAATCTGTACAAAAACGCAGACTAGATTGAGTAAAGCTCTCTCTGTGATCCTGTAAATGTTTATAAGATACACACGTCCAGGTTATGAGTCCATCTTTCTCTAAGTTAATTTGTCTATTTAAAACGTAAATCTAGAATAACGACGACAGGATTGTATAACCTTTAGAACATCATTTGTTAATATTATATTAAAATGATATTGTTTGATAAGCGGTGCCATTATGTGATCTTGACTATTATCAACTTTATATCTTTGTTTCAACGAGTATTGGCCCTTGTAAATTAAGATTTCATGTCAATCAAAATATCTATGATTGAACACTTGACTGATATGTTCATAAATTTTTATTCTGAGAAATCCGAGGACATGAATTTAAAAGCAGAATTTTCCCAGAGTATATATGAATGCTCTTATTTCGCCAACCAAAGCACTACTTTGTGCACGTTCTTAATGTTTATACTAACATTAATATATCAATATTAACTGGGGCCCATTAACAACAATGTCAATGTGCCTTCAGGTCGAATCTGTCGATCTATCCTTAGCATAACTCCTGCCATCGAGTTGTTCGTTCTTTTTCTCTTATCCTGCGTCGGTTCTCCAGAGAGTTCTTCCCATTACATGTGTATTCGTTCTGTTTATTTTATCTGTACAAAGTCCAATAGACTACTAGATGATATTTCGTTTAATATTCTTGTATTCAAGAAATGTTTAACGGGGAGGTTGAATCTTTGGTATTCGCGCATTCATCCAAGATGTACAACAGCTGTTGGAGAACATTAAGACCAAGGACTGCTGTCAGGTTTAAGTAAAATATATCTGAACAGTATTTTATCAGCTTGATCTTCTTCCATACTCAGAATTTATATGACGAAACATTTAATATTTCCTTTACTTGAGTCTGCTTTGGTATTGAATCCTTATCCATCTCATCGGAATGACAAATAATGCCTTGGAAAACTGTTTCCATGTTTCAGATCTTTCTTTTGCAAGTTTTCCATTGCCTTCAATGCATTGATATCCAACGTAGCTTAGCGAACTGCTATTTGTCAAATCATTTAGCAATTATAAATAGCCTCAAAATAGTTTTGAACTCGTTCTATTTAAGTCTAAGGTCTTTATTGCAAACTGACGAGTATTCCTCTATCTAAATTATGTGCTACATGGGCCTTATTCCTACAACTCCTGTTTCATTGTCTATTTTGGAGCCAATACCAAGATCCATTTTCCAGTGCATTGCGTGACAACTTCCATTCTCTTCGATTTACTATTTGAGTGTCGAAAAGTTTATGGATGTTGATTTTTTAAATCAATCCGTCACATTTCATCTCCAAAATTAGTTTTGGCCACCAACTCTTCATGATTTTGTTGTTCCTTTCCTGCAATAATAATTATTCCTGATGTCATTCCTGCTGCGGCACAATCCGAAGTTATGGCAGATTTAACAAAAGTTTCAAAAGGTAGCTGTTATATCTCAATTATCTGATAATTATTCAAATTCATGCATCGTTTACATTTATTACAATAATATAGGATATAAACTTGATTATTTATATAATATTTTCCGTCACTTGATAACATCAAATATTGTTAAATTATTTCTACGAGTTGAAACAAATGTATAAATCATAAATCGTCGTCATAAAAAAAATTCCGATATAATTTTCCATATCGAATCAGGAACTAATTTTGCAGATTAAGACTTTGTTCGGTATATATTTACACAAAATCCACGTACACAGTCACTTTTCATAAACATCCCTACTGATATCAGTTACATTTATTTTGTCGATTTCCGATACTGTAGGTACGTACTTATATTTTATCATATTTCGCATTTATTCTAATGGTCAAAGACCGGACAGCTGCTGAGTTATTGACCTTGAAAGTACCCACTATAAAGGCCATAAAAAGCCTTAAATAAGTACTTGTTTTTTGTAAACTATCAAAATTGCAGAGCAAATTTAAGCTCTGCAGCATACGGAATCTCACTTTATGAGCTGTTTAAAGGCAGAAATGAATTCCATTTGTTACATTCTTCATTAATCTTTTATTATTTTTCTGTTTTACGAATTAATACTCCTTAGAAGTTAAGTTTTGAAAAGATTTACCTCAGATCGCATGTTAATGAATATCCGTAGATTAACTTGCTACTCACGTTTCAGTGTGGTTAGATTTCAATGGTTTTTACATTTTGTAAAGAAAGCGTTTCCAAATAATAATGTTCTGATATTTAGTTACTTACTTTCTTTAGCAGATATCTGTTTTTGTAGCATATACAGTTCAATGACTGTTGAGAATAAGCGTATTTTGTTTTGGTAAGTAAATGTCTTTTCGTTAGCGTCGTATTCCACAACTCATTATCATTATTTATTTTTTGTTCACTAATTTGAGAATAACTTGACAACAAAAAAAATATCAAACCCTTTTTGGCGTCAAAATGTATCTATTTTTATGCTCTTCAAACTAACCTATAAAAAGTTTATGCGCAATGAATCCGGTTATCCATATTTGCACTATTTAATATACCTGAATAGGAAACATTTCTGAGCAAAATTCAACTTTATGTTTTGGTATGTATATTGCGCCCTCTCGCGGTCGACTATTTCCAGCGGTTTCTCTTGTTGATTTATTGATCAAAAACAGTGGTTATTTATCATACTTCCTGACGTAGTCCAGATCAGAAAAGTAACAACCAGAAATTAATAGAAGAGTTTTTACTACTTCTGATTCAGCGTGCTTCCGTATTTTGTTAATACCCTGTATATGTATATACATTATAGACACATTTGAAATCATCCTACAGTATTATTAACAAAATCGCTTCAAGCTGTTTCTGGTAACTTTCTGTTAAAATACATTATAAAATGTTGAAGCAATTCATATTCCATATATTTAATTTACACTGAGTTGAATATGAAATAACGGTTGTAAACACAATTCTGCAACATTTACCGTTTACTTCATAGAATGCTTCGATAAATACTCTTTAATAAATGATTACCAAGTGCAACGAGTATAACACAGTCTAAATTTGGTGGTATTTGATGATTTGAAAATTTTCTGAAATCTGAAACTATTGGAGATGGATATATCTAAATTACCTGAATATTTTTGAATAGTATTGGCTCAAAAAAGCTTATAAATTACTTTTTTCAACATAGCTATAAATAATATCGAAAATTTGATGGTTCCTTCAGTGATGTTTTTACGAAGTTTATTTCTTATCATGATTAGTTGGTAAGTATTTACGTATATGTATAAGCAGATATTTAAAATAAAATATATGTATCTACTAAAAAACCAATAAAAATTATCAGCAAATAAGTGGATACATATAAACATTTGTTAGATAAATTATTAACTTGTATAAATTAATATTATATGATTTATTCACACAACGATTTGTTATAAACATAAATTGGTTAAGATGAGGTGACTATATAACAAATAACTGATAAAAAAATAAAATAAATTAAAATTTGACGCGAAAAATAAATGTTTTAAACGGGTATTTGCTACCACGCTAATTCGTAACGTCATTTAGTGCGATCGAGAAATGAGAAGATGTATGACAGGGATAGTACAGCCTGACAGCAAGAACAACAGTCTAGAGACAGCCAAATTCAGTTTGCTTCGAGGCTTTTCGCGTTTGCATTTTGTCGACATGGGAATTGTAGGCGGCAGGCCGAGAAGTACCTACGTTGTGTTCTCGGTCGCACTAAATGACATCACACTGCATCTTTGATCGCGTGACAAAATTTAAGTTTTCACGTAATTTTAAACATCTGTAATTATTTTGTGGTATTAATGAAAATTAATTTTACCAGCGCGAAGAATTTAAATTTCCATGCAGTTACCTGTATATATCTCCTTCGTGAGAGCAATGTTAACAAAATGTTGAAATTGGGATAAATGCAAGTACCTACCTAGATCTACTAAATAATACAATGAGTTGTAACCAGCTACATGATTTTAATCATCAAAAATTACGTCAGATTAATGTAAATGTTTGACGGTTAAAAGTTGGCCATGGAGAACTAGTTAACCACAAAATATCCTTGTACGAAGTAAACAATGATTTTTTTTCCAACTTAATCAGACGCATGAATATTACAGATGGATACAGTTAATTTTTAAAAGGAGTGTGTAAAAAGGGAAAGCTGCGAGAAAATATATTTTTTAAGAAAACTTTAACACCGTAGACATATAGCAAACCATCGCCTACTTTTTTGATAATGTTCTTCTTCCTAAAGTTAGATTAATAAAAGTGAAATTGCCCATTTTTTTAAATTTTTTATAAAATATGCGTACTGAAAATTAATAATCGTTACGTTGGTTTCATTAAACATGCACTGTATATTACTTTTTAAGAATTTTTTACTTTTACATGAAATGCCAATTTAAATAACTCATATTTTTCGATTCTACTAGTGACAATTGGGAATGCTCGAATTTATGAACAGTAAATAGAAATACACAGTAATTGCCTTAAAATTACCGAATGATTTTACGTAAATTTTGTCTTTATGTCATGTATATATGTACATATCCTTATGTATTAATTGAACTTAAGCGTGAGCATGGTACCGATGGAATACCTATTATAATTATGATTTCCTTGGCCTACTTACTACTCGTAGTTCTAGTTCTAGGTGGATGAGTATTATGTAAAAATGATACACCTGAAATTAATCGACAGCAACAAATTCAAAATGTTACAATTTCCTATAACTGTTGCATACATCTAATGATGATTTAATTGTTAATTGTTAGAAAAGTATGTGATTTCAGAAAACGTTTTTTGTATTTTAGGTTAATTAATTCCATTTTAGAAAGGTAGATTAAAATTTAGAATGCTCCGTAACCTTTATTTCAGAAAACTTCAGTTATATTTCTGAGAGCATAAACTGTTTTTCAAAAACCATTTATACTTTAGAAAATATCAAATGTATTTCAAACAGTTTACTATTAATTGTATGCAGTAATTTAGAATTATGAAATTCATATGAATGTTTTTTAATTTTAATTTGGTTATGTAGTCGAAGAACAATGACGCATAAGTGACATGTAAATGGGGGAATAAACTCATAGGCATAGTATAAATCCATTCATACAGGAACATAGTAATACCTTGCGCAACTTGGTAAATAGTTTTTTCCTTTTTCTTAAACGCTTCTGATGAATGCATGATATTTTACATTGTTTCTAAGGAGTTCATGTAAAATTGTAAAAAGTACGAACGTTTATGGCAGTTTTATTTTATCGCTTATCAGGCTTTTAAGGGTTCTGAAAATAAAATTAAATAAATAAATCTCTAGAACACATTTTGCCTAATGAGAACATATCGAATTTAGATGGTTCTAAACCTCTTACACTTTCGTTATCAAAATTAATATTATATCTGATATAAGTATTATAATTTACCAGATGTGATATTAATATGCATTTTGTTTGTCTACCTTTATGCTAGGTATATTATTACATACGAGATATCAGACAATATTTGTTTTATTAATATGCTAATCAAAATTGAAGCATTAATTTCAAATGAACATTAAACAAAATTATACCGGTGTGAAAACAGCAGCCCAAGATAGCAGCCGAAACGCACGAAGATAACCGAAGCGTCAGTAGCGTACGTTGGCCATAGGCAACGCTGCGCTCGGCGGTAATTCCTATGAAATTAATATATCTTACGAGTGTTGCTATGACCTATATATTTCTCTACACGGTAGGTTAGTAATGAGGTAAAGACTACACCAATTTAAGATTTATGAACTTATTGACCTGCAANTACTGACGCTTCGGTTATCTTCGTGCGTTTCGGCTGCTATCTTGGGCTGCTGTTTTCACACCGGTCAAAATTATGTGGTATTGTCTGTAATTGTTTGTGGAATTTTTTAGTACTATTTATTCATTTGGAAAAGAGAAAAAACTAAACAAAATAATATTTTTTTTAGTTTAAATTTAAAATGTATTAGATTAATACTCGTAAACAAATTTGGCAGCGATAATACCAGAAATAAAAATGAAACAATGCTTGGCGTATTTTTTTATTACCATTATTATATTGACAGTCGCTCTTACGTCTTATGTAAACAATACATTTTGAAAATACATCCTTTGTTTTACTAGATTCTTTGACTTAATGTACACTTATTATATTATACAACGATAATTGTTTATGTACTCTAAAGAAATATTCTAGTAATATATTCTCATTTTCGCTAATTAACAACCTCGCAAATTTCACAAAACACCTCTTCATATTGATATATTTGCATCGATATACACAAAATATATTCAAATGGAACCATTAACAAAATTGTTTTATAGAGTGTTCTGTTTTGATTATAATTATACAACACCTATAATTCTATAATTTTGAAACACTCTTACTTCTATAATCAGATTTTAATTAATAAAATGAGTTTTAGTCGAAAACTAGCAATGCCTTAATTGACTTACCTTTACATTTGTTTCGGTTGCTACTGCATAATATAATCGATATAAGTAAAATCACAATAAATAATAGGTTCCGCAATGAAAACTACTTTCACGTAAAAACTTGAGTTCAGCAATCGAACTGGCGTATTGTACCTACTGGAAAAAACAATGAAATTGGTTATTAACTTTATCGTGAAGTGTGTAAAATTATTAAAAGCACCATTAAAGGTATCTTAACATTAAAGATAAATTAATATTTATCTTCGCCATAATACATAAATATTTGATTCATGACTAGGATGTTCCGAAGGAATAAAAATAATTACCGACATGAAATCACGAAAATGCGTTTGCCAGTAAAATTAAATGCCGTACTCAAAAGTTGATATTCATGCAGCAGATAATAAAATATGTAGAAATAATAACGCAAGTCGTAAATAAACATACGCAAAGTTCTGAGTCCATAAAATGTGTACTTACAGATTTTTCCCAAGATGAAGTTAATCCAAAAAAATTATTTCACTTTCATACAGCCACCACAAAAATTCGCCGAAAATTTTTTCTCGCGATAATTTCAAATCTGCAACAAGCCGGCACAGCGAAAGAGAAATTTCTGCTTATCCGATTATTACGAAATGGAAATAGGTAATATCGGTAATTATTCCATTCGTTTATTTATCGCGATTTACCCACTAACACGATAGTTTACATTCATGGTCGACATGTAAAGGTACCGACAGATTGGCGAGTTACCATCGCACTAAGTAGTGGTACCTGTAACAGTGACAGTATATAGATATATGTATAAACATTAAGAGATTTCACATTTATTATCGCAGATAGTGGCGAAATGAGCGTGTCGCAGGTAAATTGGTGGGAACGACTTGCTTCTGATTCTGTGAAGTGCTATCGATAGCGAGGAAAGAGAAATAGTAATAAAGAACAAAGTGTTTGGGAAATAAAATGTAATTTTTAATTTCTCGGGTTTAAATTTACTTTTAATACCTTATACTGAAAAAATTTAATAATATTACATCGCATTTACCCTCACTACACTGCCCCACAAAAAAAAGTTCTGTATGTCTCTGGTACAGAACTGTTTTTTTTTGTTTGTTATTTAAATTTGATATACAGGGTGTCCCGTAAAGTATGTTACAAACTTTGGGTGGTGATAGTACATAAAAAAAATGACTAAAAACTCTAATAAACATAACCTCTTAAACGCACCATTTTGAAGTTACAGACCTTCAAAGGTGCAACTATAAAAGTAGTTTTTATGACGTAACTCTTTGTTGGAAAAAGAAAACTTAATGAAATTTTCAGGGGCTAATCAGCTTTAGGAAATCAATAAATAATGCGGATATGAATAAAATCGAGAAAGCAGAAGGGTGTTTTTTTATCACCCTGTATCCTATTTTTTGCTAAAAAAAATTTTTCTGCAAAGGTACAGCAAGTATCATAAGATTTTTAGAAAGACCATTAAATTTAGAAATTTTTTTGTCTCTTGTGTTTTTTATGTAAAATGTTTAGTTTTCTAGTAAATTTACAAAATGCAGAGAGATGAGTGCTTCCGAATTATTTACATACATTTCTTAAGCCTAGTGAATTTTTAAGAATACAATCAATTTCCAAAATAATTTTTTTAATTAAGTAACCAAAACAGAACTAAAACAAAATATGTTATTATAATAAATGTTGAAATTGACCTCCTTCTGCATCGATACATGCTGTCAGTCTCTTTATAAAGTTAAATCTGACTCTTTGGAATATGAATAGACTATTTCTTATTAAATTAAAGGTTTCTACAATTCGCAGTCTAAGTTGATCTTCTGTATCAACAGGGGTTGCATAAACTTGAGATTTCGCGTGTCCCCAAAGATAAAAATCGACAGGATTCAAGTCCGGTGATCGCGGTGGCCAGGCTATTGGTGCATTATATCCTCTTCCAATCCATCGATTAGGAAACCGCATATGTAGATACTCTCTAACATGAACACTGAAATGCGCAGGTGCCCCGTCATGGAGGTACCACATGTATTGTCTCAAATTTAAAGGAACATTTTCCATTAACTCAGGGAGATGGTTTTCTAGGAAGTTTAAATATTCTACTGCATCAAGCCTTTGAGGTAGAAAGAAAGGCCCGAGCAAATAGTCACCTATTATTCCAGCCCATACGTTGACTGAGAATCGGTGTTGGTGATGACTATCAATGGTAGCATGAGGATTTTCGTCTGACCATGCATGTGCATTGTGCAAGTTCAGTAAACCATCTCGTGTAAAGGTGGCTTCATCGGTAAATAAAATGGAGCTAATAAATTCCACATTATGTTGGTGATGGTTAAGTATTATTCGGCAGAATTCTAGGCGTCGGGGAAGATCTTCAGGCATTAAATGTTGCACTTTTTGGAGATGGTAGGCATAAAGGCCGTTTTCCTTCAAAACACGCCAAACTGACATTCTGGAAAGCTGTAACTGATTAGCTGCCCTTCGCACACTTTCTCCCGGATTTTGTTCAAAAGATCTCAAAATTTGTTCATCTTGCGCGGGTAGTCTTCTAGCAATTCTACCACAATGTATGTAACGGGGTACCACACTACCAGTTTCAATAATCCGTCTGTGAATCCGAGTAAATAATTGTGTAGACGGCTGACGTCTCTGCGGATAACGTTCTATGTATGTTCTTCGAGCAGCTGTTGCATTTCCATTACATAATCCATAAATAAAATGCATTTCGGCATATTCTTGATTAGTAAAACGATTGTTATCCGCCATTGTACTCACAAATTAATAATTCGTCAACAGACACGATTAAAATATGGTAACAAATGTCAACTATGTTAAAAGTGACAGGCGCCTACTTTTTGAATACGTCAAATTTAACACCTAGCGGTGAGTAAACTCCCTTTGCATTTTGTAAATTTATGAGAAAACTAATCATTTTACATAAAAAATGCAAGAGACAAAAAAATGTCTAAATTCAATGGTCTTTCTAAAAATTATGATATTTGCTGTATCTTTGCAGAAATTTTTTTTTTTGGCAAAAAATAGGATACAGGGTGATAAATCGACTGATATAAGGTTGCCCATACTACTTATCTATAACAGTTTTCTAGAAAAATAAGGTTCTTTTCTAAAAGTCCGAAATAGTAGCTATGTAACAGTGTCAAGAAGGCCTTGCAAAACCACTTTTCTCTCACATTTTATCAGGCTGGGACTGACAGTGTCAATTGTTTAAAAAGTGGTTTGACAAACAAAAGTAACCCACTAACAACAACTAAAACAAAACGCAAAACGAAATAAACTGAAACTCGGAACACAACAAGGAGAAGAATACCCCTGATTTACATCAATTGCTCGAAGTGTCCTTCATTTTGATTAATACACAAACGAATTCGGTTTTTAAAAGACTGTTCAACATTGGTCAGCATGTGTGGCATAATTTCTTGAAATGTTACTGTATTGCGCTGCCACATATCTTCCGCGTTAGTTGGTGGTGTAACGTAAACTTTGCTTTTTATAATTCCTCATAAAAAGAAGTCGCAACTTGTCATATCTGGACACCTTGAAGGCCAACTCAGTGGTCCCCCGCGCCCAATCCATCTACTGGGAAAAGTTTCGTGTAAAAACTGACGAACCGAAGCGGTATTGTGAGATGGAGTACCATCATTTTGCATCCACATTCTTCGAAGTGTAGCTAAAGGAATGTCGCCTAACAAAACTTCTAGAGTGTTTGTTAAAAAGTTTAAATAAACTGCTCCAGTTAGATACTGGTAAAAAAAGATGATCCAATGACATGGGTTCACAAAATTGCTCTCCACACGTTCAAATACCATCGTTGGCTTCTTAGCCAATAGTTGTCCGGAATTGGTGAGGATTTACTGTGTCATAATAATGGCAATTGTGACTATTAACGAAACCATTTTTATGAAAAGTAGCCTCATCGAAGAACATGATCAGTTTAAAAAAATCATCATCTTGATTTAACATCTCAAGTGCCCACTGATAAAACTCCAATCGCCGCTGAAAGTCTACTTTTAGTAACTCTTGGTGTAATTGTATGCGATAAGGATGTGATGTGCTGTGCTTTTGTAAAATCCTATGTATCGGCGTTGTACTAATACAATTGCAAGACCTTTTTGACGCTGTTACATAGCTACTTTTTCGGACTTTAGAAAAGAACCTGGTTTTTCTAGAAAATTGTTAGAGATTAGTATGGACAACCTTATATCAGTCGAAAGGGTAATTCTAATTGGAAAAAAAAGTTTTTCAACTCGTAAGAATATTAAATGTAGGTCTCAGTATTTCCGACTCTGAATAAGATACACGTTTTGTTCATATATGCATAGATATTTAAAAAAATCATAGGCGCAGACGTTACGCTTCACGAAAGGGGCCGATCCCATATCTACGGCGCTGGCAATAGGATAATTACTAGCATATTGTAGGTAAATAAGTACTAAGCACCCTGTAGATAGAGAAAAAATTGCAGGCTTTAAGGAAATAATAGATAGCCATAATAAAAGATTTTATTTGCAATAACAATAATTTATTACAGGATTAATACAAATAATTAACAAATACATCAGTTGTGTAACTGATTCAATACCTACAATACTCCTACAGTACCTGTTCAATAAAAAATATAAATTGTGTTAAATGTAATGTATAAGATCTTTTTACAAAGAATGATGCAAACATGGTTTTCCCAGTCATAACATACGAATTAACTGCAAAGGAAGTTTTTCAAATATGAACTATTTCTATNCCTTTTTGACGCTGTTACATAGCTACTTTTTCGGACTTTAGAAAAGAACCTGGTTTTTCTAGAAAATTGTTAGAGATTAGTATGGACAACCTTATATCAGTCGAAAGGGTAATTCTAATTGGAAAAAAAAGTTTTTCAACTCGTAAGAATATTAAATGTAGGTCTCAGTATTTCCGACTCTGAATAAGATACACGTTTTGTTCATATATGCATAGATATTTAAAAAAATCATAGGCGCAGACGTTACGCTTCACGAAAGGGGCCGATCCCATATCTACGGCGCTGGCAATAGGATAATTACTAGCATATTGTAGGTAAATAAGTACTAAGCACCCTGTAGATAGAGAAAAAATTGCAGGCTTTAAGGAAATAATAGATAGCCATAATAAAAGATTTTATTTGCAATAACAATAATTTATTACAGGATTAATACAAATAATTAACAAATACATCAGTTGTGTAACTGATTCAATACCTACAATACTCCTACAGTACCTGTTCAATAAAAAATATAAATTGTGTTAAATGTAATGTATAAGATCTTTTTACAAAGAATGATGCAAACATGGTTTTCCCAGTCATAACATACGAATTAACTGCAAAGGAAGTTTTTCAAATATGAACTATTTCTATAAATTTTCAAAATATTTTTAATTTAAAATGCAAATGGAAAAACCGCTGATAATTTTATTTAATCTGTCTGAACAATTGAAAATCGTCAACAGGGGAATTTCCTGAATATTCTATTTCATATTTCCAAATTTGGTAGATTTCGGAACGACCGCAAAAAGTATGACAAAATCTGCTAAAATAAATAGAAATGATAAATACATGTTTGAAAATATATGTGGATTTAAAAAACTTTTTTACATTTTTCTGCGACATGTAACGAAATTTATTTTCAAAGAAATAAACATTTTATACCAAGCTTTCTTCATTCTTTATTATTAATTCTTATGTAAAATAGGATGTACGTAATATCTTTTGTTGGAACACCCCGATTATTATTCGCAGAAAAATAAATTGGACCTTAATAATATGTAAAAGTATGCAGACACCGAATTGTAAGCAGGGTGTTCCAATATTCCCTGTACATAATATGTATGTACATGGTGACCATGAACTAATGGTTGTCAAGTAACTTCGATGACAGAAATGCGTTACAGAACACCTCCATCAACTATTCCTAAGGTTAGTTTTTCTTATCCGGGTAAAATAAAATAATATGATTCTGACTCTAGGGAAGCCCGGATATATTCAAAATTAACAGTACAACTTTAGAGAAACAAATGATGTTAATAATGAATCTAAACATTAAAATTACTTGTTTTCTACGACAACTCTGATTAAATAATGGTCTTAATCCCTTAATCGACCTAATGTTTCCTTTTGTACATATCGTTCAATATCTTTTGAACGAAAAGAGATATCGAAAAAAATGTTTACGAAACTCGAGAAAAATGGAAACTTTCGAATACAACAAATTTGCAACCAAACAGCTTTCAGATAGAAGAAGTAAAGATGTAGAAAATAAGAGCACATGTATTTAATCACCTCATTTTAAGCCCAAGAAACTGCAGTTCTATACACCAAGTGGATTATTGTGACACTCTGTATTTTAGTGATGCATCATCGAAATAAACACTCCCAAATAACATTCCAGTTAAATGCTTTGTTTGCGTTCTAAAGCTGAAGGATAACTGGATTATTGTTTCATTCAGGTTTCATTCTTGGGAAGGAGACATCCCTGAAATAACCTTCCTTTGTATACCTACCTAAGATTTTTTAATTTTTAATTAAAGGTAGTGTCATTCAATGACTGCTATATATTTAAATTGTCTTTAACTGCCCTCTTATATGTTCATTGTTTATCTACAAATGTATTGAAAGAAATGATATACAGGGTGTAAGAAGTTTGACTGCCATTACTTCAGCATGAGATAGAGTAATCATAAATGGACAAAAAAAGTTGTATATTACAGCGAGTATTAATATTGGGGAGTTTCATCACAACGTGACAACAGCGCTTAGCCTAACGCTAAACATTTGATGCATACCACATGTGCACGTGTCCTACGGGAAAAATGTAAACAGCTATTATTTAATAAATTTCAAGACAATCGTTTTCCAATTTTTAAATAAATAAAATAAAATGTATCGGTTTTATAGTACGAATATAGTGTTGTGCTTAAATTTTAGCTCGAATTTTAGTAATTATGAATCTCTTAAAACAGGAACTTAACTTTTAATCAAATTATGAATTTGGAAAATATGTAATTAAAGTACCCAAAGATTCACGTCATCCAAATAATCATACTTAGTAAAAATAATTTAGGTACAAAAAAACATATGCTCAAATTGTCCACCACCATTTTCGATGCACGCACCGTACCTTCCAATCGAATTTTCGCACACTCGCTGGAAAGCACCTCAAGAAAAGTAAATAGTGGTACGCAAAAAACACTTAGACACGGTCCAGTTCCAGATACCAACTGAATTGAGTATTGCTGGACAGTTTAGTAGCTCGTGTTATCCGCCGCGCCATTGTCACATTGCTCGATATGAATTTTATCGAGTTTTAAATTTATTACAATGCTAATTATTTTTTAGAATTAAGCATAGAGAAGTTAAAAAAAGTGATAAACATTGTATTTTATGGTATTCTATACACGCAGTGATGTCAATATTCCTTAATTAATCGAACTTTTGTACATCAAGTTGGATATTTTGATAATTTTTTTCTCGGAAATGATTGAGTTTAGGACCCATGTCATATAAGGTTTTTTTGTTGTCAATCTTCTAATACCCTATATATGAGGTATATACACCAAAAGTACTGAGACTTGATGGCTTTTGTTGGCAACATTGCATTCAAGACCAAGGTGTTGGTAGCAGAATGCGTGCTCATTTGTCTCAGTCAGTTGAGAACTGTTGTTGTAGTGGCATGTTGAAATGAGTGCCGCTATTCCGAATCCCACCAGTTGCGATCTGAGGAGCGTCATCCAGTTTGTTCGTGCAAAGGGAAAGACGCTGTTCCAGATTTTTGACGTAATCAAAATGGTTTATGGGGATGATGTGATGAATCGTACCAATGTCTGTGCCGTTTATATATTTTTCGTTGTTTCCCGAAATTTTCATAGGTTTCTAAGAACAGAAACACAAGAAATTCTAAGCTTTTAAAAATGTTCTAAATCATGAAACTAATATAAGTGTATAAATGTATAAACGTTATAATATTTAATAAAAAAAAATTAACTTGTTATTATAAGTATGGCAATACCAGTGTTGTCCAGTGGCTTACCCTTAACAAGAATTAGACCGGTAGTTTTCCGTTTGCGGTTGTGGTTGGACAAAATGATTTTGAACGCGTGCTAACGCAAAATGAAGCGTCAATCTATTGCACATCTAAGGTTTTTTTGTACACAATAGAATCTGTGTTAATAATTCACTACTTAGTTATTTATAACATGAATCATAAGTTACATAATAACAATAATTAGTAATCATAAAGAGTACAGGAATTAGTGAACTTAAAAGTAAGAATTATGTCTTTTGCAATAAAGATTTCTCTATTCGTTGGTCTCGAATAGACAAGGCATTGTTATAAATTGATCATTCTTTAAATTTTATTACTTTTTAGAACATATAAATGCAAAATTCTTGGGCAGCATCTATATGTAGGTACCTTAAATGTTGTAGATTTCACATACAAATTAAAAAAAAACATGGAACTGAGATAAAATTAAAATATAAATAATAATTTTCAAATAAAAAAGCGTAATTTCTTTAAGAATACAACTTATGTTAGCGATTTGATGGCGTACGAAATATTCGTAACAAAAATAGTAAATCACCTTATAAACGTGACAAAATCAGTGTCATTTAGTGGTTACTTAGGTTTTGGATACTATTGTTGATTGCGGTTGGACAGTTTCATTAGAAACATAGGTAAAATAACCAAAGTCAAACGTAAGTTCTTTATTACACATGTATTTAAATATTTAACTGTTTCGTTTTATGTTTTAATCCATCAAGTTATTCATCACACACAGCATAAAGGTAATTTAACAATATACGGCAGATGCAATACTTTTACTAGGTACTTATTTACCTTGAAAATGATCGCATCTTGGAGGCTCATTTGCACGTGTCACTTGGGATCCAACATGAATGAAAAGTAAACATCTAAACGGAATCGCCAAAATGATCATATGGGATGTACGACGAATGCAAGTACCTGTTCCACTTACTGTTCATTCCAGATAAATCAGCAGTGATTAAAGTTTTTGTTTTGTTACTATTGTTCAGTTTTTTAAGGCAAAATAAAGGATTTTTTGATTATTTTTTCTATATTTCATAATTTATTCTGTGTTTATTTACTCATTGCGTCAAAGAAATTTAAAAATGGGCAGTTATGCTTCATCACAATATGCATTGGGAGCATGTCTCAAATATCAACGTTGTGTTTAGTGATAAATGCAATTCTCTCTTCATTTCAATTTAACCACGTGTTCCTGAAACGTTTAGTAGTAATTGCTGTTTCAAAACATTCGGAGCAAACATATAGCTGATATTTATAATTAGTGCACTTATTAAAACTACTTGTTTATTTTTGTTTTTAGTAATTATTGTCAAATGAGGTAAGTACTAGATATAATTTCTTTGATACCAAATAATTGGTTATGAAGACATGCACTTTCGATAAAAATAAATACCTTTATTTTTAAATTTGTACATCGGAATAGGAGAATATTATGGTTTATAAAAATCCGGAATACCTGTAGCAATGTCGCAAATCATTTATATCAGTTATTGTGGTTAGTGTGGGAGTAATATTAATAAAATAAAGCAATTTGAAAGTATTTATAATGACATTATTCGATTAATTTGTATAAGTTACTTCATTTTAATTAAGCATATCTTATGACTAGATTAATGAAATAAAAATTCTGGAAATATTTTAGGATGTAAATTATATAATATTTAATAATATACATTTGGATTCTGAGGTAAACAAATTATTTATATAAAATATTTAGAAGCATTGCCGGATGTAAACCAAACTGCGTAGATCGAAAACTAATAACTAGAATATCATGCTCATCTATTTTTCCTCTAAAAATTCCACATGTCTATGTAAATTTTTTACATTTGTCTTGTTATGAGAACCAACAACTCAAAAAATCGTTTCAAGGATATGTGCTGTGTGTTAAAACAGTGAAATATTATTCTTTTTAACAGGAACGTAATTATTATCTATATGAAGAAACATGACATGTTCAAAAGGTTGAATTTGGTTTACAAACAGGCAAATATAATACACAGTCGAATTGTCCTTATTTGCCAGACTATTAGAAACAGACCTGTCATATTATATCACCACTGCAGTTCTAAGAATTTGAAAAAATATACCGTGTTTTCACACAATACACCTCACTTAGGTCACAGTTTTTAATGCAATGTTTAATTACTCGTTTTTTCAAAGCTTACAGCTTTAAATTGTAATTCCTAATGTTGTTTTTGAAAAATTTATTACTGAAAAGTTCGTTGTAACAATTTTTTTTGTCTACTTTTTTGTATTGTATACAAGTTATTGACCACCAAACGACGCTCTTTGTTTATTCTAAACCACTTCAAGCAATGTCGAATCCATTAACATGAAGCCTTTGAAGGCTACTTAACTTAAAACTATTGTAAATTGGTTTCGATAAAAGTTTGTTCACTCCGTTATAAACACGATTATTAAAATTTTGCAGTTATATACGTTGTTTTGATCTGGATGACTCGGACATCTGCTTAATTACCTACCTTTTCGAATTGTTAAAGAATTAGATGAAATTGGTCTCCAACAATGGTTTAACGAGATCCTGCTATTTTTTTCCAGTTTTATTTTTATGGACTGAATTCTAGGAAAAGAGCTCCAAATTTTTTTATTGATTCTTGCATGACTAAATTTGTAAGAAACTTTCTTCGAGACACTTTTTTCCAGTTCAAAAATAACAAATCAAAAACTGTTTGTTCACATCTTTGAAAACTCATAAGAATTTTTAGGAATTTTTATACTTACTTTTAGCTATTACGCCTTGTATACATATTTTATGCATACTGTATTTATTCCTCTAAATATTTTCAACAAAATATCTTTAAATATTTGCTTTTGCCATTAACTTATATATATAAATTGAAGTAATTTTTTGATAATGATGTTTTGTACTAACCTCTAGTTCTTTTTCTTTTCTGCATAACCAATGTTTCAGAAGTTTATTGTCACAGAAATGTCAATTAAAAACTGCATCTGCTAATGAAAGTTTTCTAGGTATTGTAAAGGTGTTTATGTATTTAGATTTAATTTTTTTTCTCATAATTTATCTTAACATATGGCATATTTAAAACAAATTTCGTATACAGGGTGATCCATTAATGGTACAGAGCTGCTATACAGGGTGATTCACAACTTATCCAAAAAATGTGGGAATAGATGCAGCATGAGAAATGGAATCAATATTGTAAAAAAAAATTTTGTAAAATCCTTATAGTTTCCGAGAAAAAAAAATATTGAAGTTATGGTGCATTCAACCACTGCATAGCTGGACAACTGTAGTCTCTAGCGTCATTGGCCACGTGGCCTCAGCGACTCCGAATACTGAATTCGGATTTTGCAATCGTCGTTGCGATATTTACCTGTTATCTGTGGTGTTTTAGTAGTTAGTGTCAAAAATGGGTAGTTAGTGTCAAAAATGGTTTGCGTGTACTCGGAGTTGATGGATAATTTATGTTGAAGCATTTGTGTTATGGTGAAACAAGACAGCATTTGTATTAGTTCGTAGAAACTGTGTACAACGGACACAAATGCGTTTACACATTGGTGGATAAAATATTGAACAGTTGTTGTAACATCGGTTATGTCAAATGATTTTATTATTTAAAAACACAAATTAATTTTATTAATTAATAAAGGCAAAAGCAGTTGAATTTGCCGATATAAAATAGGTGCAATAAAATTCTATTTACATATTTCTTTCCTTGCGAAAGTTTTTGTCCGTTTTTAACACACAGTCATGCCGGTCGCATTGTGCCTAGGTCAGGTTTTACAGTGGACCAGTTTCCAGTGCCGTGCAGAAGTGTATTTTTAATACATTTTCGAACTGCCCTTTTTGATTTTTTCTTTACAAAATTGTATTTGTAAGGGTCCCCTGTACATCCAGATTTTTTTTTGGATAAGTTCTGAATCACCCTGTATATACAGGGTCGGAAAGTCCCAATGGTGCGATAGAGAAAGATGGCTATAATGAAGACGTCTAATAGTCACCGCCCATTTCGCCCTTCCACAAATAAGAAGTGGATCTCATTTGTGGAAGGGCGAAATGGGCGGTGACTATTAGACGCCTTCATTATAGCCATCTTTCTCTATCGCACGGATTTCTATGACTTTCTTTATCGCTCTCACGTAACGGCCGATGAACCATGGGAACTTTCCGACCCTGTATAGTATAAAGTTCAAAACCTGCCTTCCTTTTAGCTTTCCTGTTTTATATTTTCTAATAAGATTATGTTTCTTATGGGAATAATTTACATTTGCGTCGACTATCCCAGCGATTTTAACAGCTTTCATCAATATGTATATCTGACGTCACTGTCGATTCAAAGAAAAACTGTATGTGCTTCGCGGATGACAGAAATAAATATATTTTATATTATAAGAGATAATTATAGTTAATAGTTCTGTTAGTCATGACTTACCAGAAAGGACAAGGTTATGTTATATGTGTAGGTACACTTCACCTTACCCTGAACATCTTTTTGTTTTCTAGTTTCAATGATTAATGAATGTGAAATGAGGTTTGAAAAGTGCAGTAGCTATTCAATTTAACCTTTTGCCATTATGTGTAACCACATTTTTATTTTGCGTAAAGTTGCAATACTAGAACATACCTGTTAAATGTACAGGGTGTATCTAAATAACACCGAAAAAATGTAAGGGGTAATTCTCTGATGAAAATTAATAGGAGTCTTTGGTATAAATTTTTTTGAAAAAACTCTCCCCTGAAAGGTTACGTTAGCGATATGTGCTGTTCTTTTAAAATTCTAAAAACTACCGGATGGCTTACATTTAGGACGCGAGCTATTTTCCTGATACTAGTTTCAGAGGAATCTTCAATTAAATTAAGTACGGCTTCATCGACAGCTTCAGTTCTCACTTCTTAGTTTCTCTTTTCAAATTTTCCAAGTTCCTGCTAACGTTGATGAATATTCGTGATCGTAGCATGATGAGGTAATCTACGTTCTGGATACTGTTCAGCATAAATGATCTTTGTGCTTCCAATGGATCACCATATTAGCATACCCATATGTAAAACGCATATCTGCCATTTCTAAATTCGAATAGTTAACGATTTATCATCTAATATTTTCTACACCACAAAATCATAAAATTTGTGAAAGAATAAGAAACAGTAACAATAAATGACACTGACATTTGTTTATTTCACATTTTGCGATTCCATCGCAAAGAACAGGCTACTAGATCTTTCAGCAAAATACACTCTCTTCAAACAGCTCATCTTTTTAAAAATGTATTGCAATACATTCATTTTTTTTCTCATAAATCCTTAACTTTTCGAAAAACTTGAAGAGATCAAAAAGTTAGTAAATGAATGGGGCTTTTTAGACATATTTTGAAAAAGTAAAAAAAAAATTATCGAAAAAAATTATATGAAAAAATGTTATAGGGGTTGATCATTTCAACCCCTTACAAAAATATTTCAGGGTTGAAAAAATTTCTAAATACGTAGTTTTTTTGACAGATAATGTTCGCCAAGTTTGGTTTCTTTAGCTTGACATACATAGAAGATAAAAAAATATATTTTTTTTAAACTTTTGAAGGACGTAACTTTTCAGGGGAGATTTTTTCAAAAGCCTGTAAAAAACGTTTTGAATTATAAATTTTAAATTTTTATGAAGAACTTATATTTTGTACTCGATTTTTTTGTATTAAGTATCGGGACACCCTGTATATAAAGTGACGGCGGATGTGAATCATCGTAAGTGGTTTAACAAGTACATCTAACTCTGTTTAGGATGATTCAGAGCTTATAAAAAAATAGTGGTTAATGATTTTGTTTTATAATCATTCATTTACAGAGAACGAGAAAAAAAAGGTAAATTTAAATAATTATTACTTAACTGAGCGATTGCACCTCAGGCTGACTCACAAAAAAACTGAGTATTGTATTTATCATATTTATTCAAAAATTTGGTAGGAATCACGAATTATTAACATTTTTAAAGATATGCAACACACAATACCGATTTATTACAACTTCATTAAGTTAATTAAAATTATTGTATGTACTGTAATACAATTTTTTCTTGAGTGAGAATAAGGATCTTAAATATAACGTCATTGAACCAGTCGTTAACATATCAGGTGACTAATATTTCTTATAGAAATTAATTACTTCCTCAATTTAATGAATACGAGTACCTACATTTAAGGTTGTATAATAAAATAAATAATGAACAGCGTAAATTACGTTATTTTTGGGATGATGAAATAGTCTTCTCTCTTCCTTTGCTCCTTTTTGAGATATTTTCACATATACGATTTTAAAAAACTTATCGAAATAAAGTATGCAAATTATAAACAAATTAAATTTTATTTGTGAACATTTTTTAAAACATAGACGACTAATAATTTTTCATAGTACATAAATAAATACTATCGACTTGTTTAGACTGTTTGGTGGCACAAACATAAGATTCGTCTTAAGTAATATTTACCGAAGTATTTTTTATTAAAATAATATGAAATTCACTATTCACTTAACAAATAAATTATTACTTAATTTTCTAAGTTTAAGGAGACTGCTGGTAAAAATTGTACTAATAATAATGAAGATCCTGACCTCGACTTAACAAAAGAATTTAAAAAAATGTGAATTACTAACAAATTATATCAATCCTAATCAAATTAGGGTTAAATTAGCCCCTTAACACTACAAATAACACTGCCAAATTACAACAGAAAAACAGCAATTTTTTTACAAAAGTTTAACACCCTGTATCTTGAAAACAAAGCATCTGCGAACCAATGTATATATGAACTTTTTGTCTTAAAATCACTAAAATAATCGTCTGTTGAATTTATTGTACATACTTAATTAACACCCTGTATATTTATTGACAAAACAAAGTTTTATTAAGTGTTACAATAGATGTTCAAAAATAATTCCTCTTTCTTGAATACACAAGTTAATTCGGCGAACGATATCAATGTGAACATCATGTACAATTTCTGGTATAATATCAAGACAAGCTTGTCATATTCTATTTTACATATCGTTACGAGTAGTTAGTGGCTCTCTATATACCTTGTCCTTTACAAACCCCCACAAAAAAGTCAAGTGGTGTAAGGTCATATGATCTAGAAGGCCATGACTGTGGCCCACCTCGACCAATCCATCTATTAGGATAAATTTCATCAAGATATGCTTGGCTTCTTCTCTTGAGAAATTCCTTACGAACAGGTAAGAACAAAACCATACAAGCAATAAAGAATAACTATTTGAATCACAGAAAAACGCTACTTCAACAGTCAAAACTAATGACAGCATTTCTTTTGTTTCACTCCCATATCAATGCCTCCCTAGGATATTTTCATAAAAAATAAAGAAATTGCTAAAAATATCGTAAAATATGAAGAACTAATATATAACACCTATTATGAAAGTTGTAGATTTTTTCACATCCAGTTAAAAAATTCAGGGTGTTTGTTCCATTTTAAAAAAACAAATTTTTTGCCTTTGGTACAATTTTGTGAACATTGTGTATGCCATTGATAAACAGTGAACACTTCAGAGTTTACGGTGAACCTAGTACAAATATGTATGACGATTGCTTAGATTGTTTATCAAAAAACGAGTATAGCAGCAACGATCAAGTATAACGCCGAAAATGTCATTTTTTATATTAAAATATGAATACCTAGGAAACGGCTAATTTTTGACACATAGTACCTATTACGAAAAAGTTGCACAATTCCATGTAAAATGTAAATATGCACTTAAATGCAGGGTGTTCATTTTAAAAAAATACAACTTTGGTCAGTCCTCCGAAAACGAATCACCCTATATAATTCAAATAAATTATTTTTAAAATGTGCATTTCTTGCCTCCCCACACGAACCTACTTTGAAATATTTTGCCTCAATTATATTCTAGCGATAAATCAACTTTGCCACAGCATTGACTCACCCTGTACAAACTTTTATTCAACGTGCGGAAAATCATTTAGTTTATTTTAAAACTACATAGATAAGTCCGCGATTTCTTTTTCTTTTTTTAAAACAATAAACAAGTCGTTTTGACGGATATCATTTATTTATTTATAAATCAAAACAGATCTTCTCTTTTGGACAGACACAACATTCTGGCTCTTTTTGTACATTTATTTACATCCTTGTCGAATGCTGTTCCCTTCGGACAAGTAAGTTTAATTCTCTCTAGGGTTGAATCACTTCTACTCTTTCTATGACAGATAAAAAACTCATCGCATTTACTTGGATCCCCAAAGGTCCCCTCTTTGATGCAAGTGAAAGCTTCTGTTGTTTGATCGCAATTAGTAGTGGAAGGAATTGTTGTAGTCTCCTCGCAAGCTATAGGAGTCGTAGTCTCTTCACAACCGTTTTGAGGAAGAAGATTGTTCAATGAATTAGGATCTATTCCATTGTTTGATACTGAACATTCACTATCTTTATTGTTGTTTAGTTTTAAGACAATATCAATTTTATTGGCGTCGATTCCTTTAAAATCACTTCTTTTTACACTGTAGGATCCTTTTGGGATATGTGAGTCTGTAACTACGACTTTTGTTTCGGATGTGCAACCTTGGATGTGCAAAATAAATGTTACCTTAAAATAAAGTGCAGGGTTAATTAGAGGGACTAATTCTTACATGTATTTTACCTTCAAACATAAGATTAAAAAATACATTTCAAAAATACACTGACATTGTCAGATTAAGTAACTATAGATTAAAATTTTAACGTTGACATATAACGTAATTTGGTGACACAGATCGTGGCGCCATATATGAATTTAGAAATAGACATATTGGCTTCATAAATGCTTTATTTTGAAACACAAAGATATTGCATGTTTACATAGGCTGGAATTGTTACATTTTATAAACATATCTAATCATGTGTCATTAACATAAACGAATTATTAAATGAAATCTGACATGTCGTGTATCTATAAATATTACAACATACTATAATTTATTTCTTCTTTTTCTTCTTTTTGTATATTAATTAGAATTTATATAGTCGCAAATTGGGAAATATTACACCACCTGACTTAATAGACGTTGGAAAAAAGTTGATTTTCTGGAATTTTCAAAGAAAAATCTATACAAGATATAAAGTATCAGTAACAAAAAGGCTTTTCTATCATGCGCGCTCGCTATGGGACCTATAGTGTAGGGGGTTGGGTGCACGGAAAATGCTAGATAGTACAACAGCGTGATGTTATTTTCATAGCGCAACGCTCCAGCGTTGTACTATCTAAAATAACATCACGCTGTTGTACTATCTAGCACTTTCCGTGTACCTAACCCCCTATACTATAGGTCCCATAACGACTCGCACTTGTGATAGAAAATAGTATGTGCAACTCATTCGGAAAAGTTGCCATAGCGCCACTTGGGCGCTTTCCGCACTCGCTTCGCTTGTGCGTCAACTGCGTCCGCGTGGCGCTATTGGCAACTTTTCCCCACTCGTTACACAATGTACTATATTGCACGTTTTCAGGCAGTACCTATGTGAATTTTTTCAAAAAACTCGTGTTCTTGATTTTCCCCCCATGTAAAACTGTTTTCTTATATTCTTCACATAACAGTGTGTTTAAACCATTTATCCAAAAATCGATTTTTTCAAAATTCATAGTGCTAATTCTTCATTTTGTAACATTCAGTAAGAAGAATAATATCGCCATTCGTAATTATAAATAACAGATCTTCCAGTATTTTGTACAACAGTAGTAGGTATTTCAATATCAAATAAGCATAAGCTTTAATGGTAATATAACCCTCAAATATTTATTTACGGTTATAATATGTTTATTCATAGGATAAATTGTGCCTGTTCCTATATAAAAAAAACGTATATCTGAATAAAATATGTGTCAATTCTGGGGAGAAATAAGTTGAAATTTGTAATACTTTATTCACAGAATAAAAACCTTACTGTTATATTGTATATACATATATTAATTACTATTTAATACAATCCCAGATCCCTGATATAGAATAACAAATCTACTCGCACTATCCAGTCTATTCTAAACGGTATTTTCGTCTCTCTTAATACATTAAAAATAAAAATAATTTTCTTTTGACTCGAACAAAAATGTATTATTTTGGCTGAAGTTTATTAAGTAAATCTGAATGGAATGACTACTAAATAATTCAATATTAGATCTCATTCCATGTTAATTAAGTATGTACAATAAATTCAACAGACGATTATTTGAGTGATTTTAACACAAAAAATTCATATAAATATTGGTCCGTAGATGGTTCTTTTTGAAGATACGAGGAGTAAAACTTCTGTAAAAAAATTGCTACTTCCTAAATATCTTAAATACCCTTAAATACTGCCAAATTACAACAAAATTATTGTACATACTTAATTAACACCCTGTATATAATCTTTTTATTTCATCTCGTAATTTAAAAAAGACAATTGTTGATTATACATATTATTTGAAGATTATAACCCAATAAATATAAAACAAAATGATTTAACTAAATTACTAACATAAAAATATCAATAAGTAGGTATAGTATACTCTAAGTAGAAGCTTCACTTTACCATTTTTAGTACTAATAAACTACATACAGAAATTTTTTTAAATTTGTTCATAGATATACAATCAACATAGATATACAATCAGCATTTTAAAAATAATTCGGAGAGAAGAATAAAACCATTGATTCCAGACATTCCTTAGATCTATTTAACGATGCAGCAGCTACAGTTTACTTACTGCCACTATCAAGACAATATATTTCGTTTCAAGTGAGAATTGCTTATTTTTTAATGTATAAGATGAGAAATGATCAGAACTATGTTATAACGCCAGAGATCGTTTGTCTTGGTCGCAAAATTATCACCAGGGGTTATTTCAACACTTTTATATTTATAGATTTGTCTAACAATCTTGGAAAAAACGGTAAATTTTAGAAATGAATATTATGTTGGAAGGACTCGTTCACTCACAGTTAGGTACAAGGACAAGCGTAGCTTATATCGCAGACTTGAAGTGTAGGATTGAAATATGAAGATTCTGGGCAGTTGTAGCTCGTCTGTAAATAGGACCCATTTCTAAGTTGGTTGCATAGGAAGTAAGTCTGGCATGTAGAATCATTTAAATTTGGAAACCTGCCTTTTGTGCTGCAAGTAAAATAATTTGGATCATCATTTAAAACACAAGGCTCGATGGTACTTTCTGTGGTGGTTGGTGTCGTAACAACTGTTGGTGAAGTTGTGGACGAGAAATCAGATAAATCGGTTGTAGTTTCTATAGAGTTACTTGCGGAAGAGTCATCTATGGTCTCAGTTGTAGATTCTGTTGTCGTTGTAGTAACTGCTCCTTGACAAGGGCACGTATAGCTAACGTCACATACTTGAAGCTGAGGGTTAAAATAGGATGATTCTGGACAACTGTAACTTGTTTGTAAATAAGACCCATTTCTAAGCAAGTTGCAGAGGAAGTAAGTTTGACAAGTAGGATCATTTAAGTTTGAATACCTTCCTTTCGCACTGCAAACAAAATAATTTGGATCGTAATTGATAATACACGGCTCGGTGGTGTCTTCTGTGGTAGATGTTGTAGTATCTGTTGGTAATGTACTTGAGTGAGTTGAACTTGTGATATCAGCAGAAGTTGTAGATTCAGTTATAGTTTCTGTAGAACCACTTGTGTCGTCAGATGGAGTTGTAGGTCCAATGGAGGATGTTATAGTTATTCCTTGACAAGGACACTTATAACTAACGTCACATACTTGAAGCTGAGGGTTAAAATAGGATGATTCTGGACAACTGTAACTTGTTTGTAAATAAGACCCATTTCTAAGCAGGTTGCAGAGGAAGTAAGTTTGACAAGTGGGATCATTTAAGTTTGAATACCTTCCTTTCGCACTGCAAACAAAATAATTTGGATCGTAATTGATAATACACGGCTCGGTGGTGTCTTCTGTGGTAGATGTTGTAGTATCTGTTGGTAATGTACTTGAGTGAGTTGGACTTGTGATATCAGCAGAAGTTGTAGATTCAGTTATAGTTTCTGTAGAACCACTTGTGTCGTCAGATGGACTTGTAGTTCCAATGGAGGATGTTATAGTTATTCCTTGACAAGGACACTTATAACTAACGTCACATACTTGAAGCTGAGGGTTAAAATAGGATGATTCTGGACAACTGTAACTTGTTTGTAAATAAGACCCATTTCTAAGCAGGTTGCAGAGGAAGTAAGTTTGACAAGTGGGATCATTTAAGTTTGAATACCTTCCTTTCGCACTGCAAACAAAATAATTTGGATCGTAATTGATAATACACGGCTCGGTGGTGTCTTCTGTGGTAGATGTTGTAGTATCTGTTGGTAATGTACTTGAGTGAGTTGGACTTGTGATATCAGCAGAAGTTGTAGATTCAGTTATAGTTTCTGTAGAACCACTTGTGTCGTCAGATGGACTTGTAGTTCCAATGGAGGATGTTATAGTTATTCCTTGACAAGGACACTTATAACTAACGTCACATACTTGAAGCTGAGGGTTAAAATAGGATGATTCTGGACAACTGTAACTTGTTTGTAAATAAGACCCATTTCTAAGCAGGTTGCAGAGGAAGTAAGTTTGACAAGTGGGATCATTTAAGTTTGAATACCTTCCTTTCGCACTGCAAACAAAATAATTTGGATCGTAATTGATAATACACGGCTCGGTGGTGTCTTCTGTGGTAGATGTTGTAGTATCTGTTGGTAATGTACTTGAGTGAGTTGGACTTGTGATATCAGCAGAAGTTGTAGATTCAGTTATAGTTTCTGTAGAACCACTTGTGTCGTCAGATGGACTTGTAGTTCCAATGGAGGATGTTATAGTTATTCCTTGACAAGGACACTTATAACTAACGTCACATACTTGAAGCTGAGGGTTAAAATAGGATGATTCTGGACAACTGTAACTTGTTTGTAAATAAGACCCATTTCTAAGCAGGTTGCAGAGGAAGTAAGTTTGACAAGTGGGATCATTTAAGTTTGAATACCTTCCTTTCGCACTGCAAACAAAATAATTTGGATCGTAATTGATAATACACGGCTCGGTGGTGTCTTCTGTGGTAGATGTTGTAGTATCTGTTGGTAATGTACTTGAGTGAGTTGGACTTGTGATATCAGCAGAAGTTGTAGATTCAGTTATAGTTTCTGTAGAACCACTTGTGTCGTCAGATGGACTTGTAGTTCCAATGGAGGATGTTATAGTTATTCCTTGACAAGGACACTTATAACTAACGTCACATACTTGAAGCTGAGGGTTAAAATAGGATGATTCTGGACAACTGTAACTTGTTTGTAAATAAGACCCATTTCTAAGCAGGTTGCAGAGGAAGTAAGTTTGACAAGTGGGATCATTTAAGTTTGAATACCTTCCTTTCGCACTGCAAACAAAATAATTTGGATCGTAATTGATAATACACGGCTCGGTGGTGTCTTCTGTGGTAGATGTTGTAGTATCTGTTGGTAATGTACTTGAGTGAGTTGGACTTGTGATATCAGCAGAAGTTGTAGATTCAGTTGTAGTTTCTGTAGAACCATTTATGTCGTCAGATGGACTTGTAGTTCCAATGGAGGATGTTAAAGTTATTCCTTGACAAGGACACGTATAACTAACGTCACATACCTGAAGCTGAGGGTTAAAATAGGATAATTCTGGGCAGCCGTAGCTTGTTTGCAAATATGATCCGTTTCTAAGCAAATTGCAGAGGAAGTAAGTTTGACAAGTGGGATCATTTAAATTAGGGAATCTACCTTTTGTGCTGCAGATAAAATACTCTGGATCATAACTGATGATACATGCATCGGTATTGCCTTGTAAGGTAGTTGAAAGACTACTGGATGCAGTAGTGGCTTCATTTGATAGACCTGTTTCAGTAGAACTTGCAGCTTCAGCTGTAGTTGCAACCAATGAACTTGAGTCGCTAGATGGGCTTGTAATATTTGAGGTGGGAACGTCAGTAGCCGATGAAGTGCCTGTTGCTTGACAGGGACATGTATAATTCGTATCACATACATTATTTTGTCTGTCAAAGTACGATCCTTGTGAGCACGAAAGTTCGGTTTTTATATACGAATCACCATATCCCGTACACACATAATATTTGGAACAGGTGTTGTCATTCAGATCTGCGAACTGTCCCTCAGCTGTACATGAAACATTTTGGGCCGTTACTTCACACTCTGCAATAGGATAATCACTGGTACATTCCTGAATATTCGGATCGAAATAGGTTCCTTCGGAACAAGATAGACTTATGACTATATATGAAGAAGAATACTGAACACATGTATAATATTTGGTGGAAGTTGCGTCAAGTGGATCACTGAATTTTCCATTGGAAGTACAACTATACGTGTGGTTGCTAAAGTCGACTTCGCAGCTTTTGTACACTGTTGTTATTGTTGTAGTTGTTTTTACTGTAGCTGGCTGGTACCAAATCTGCAAATTATGGAAATATAAACACATACGTTAGTAACTGTACAAGTATCTCTTGAATGAAATTCAAATTTAAACTACTAAAAATTTATTAAAAATACACGTAAGTATTTAAAACTTTTTAATATATTATTATTGAAACATTCTAATTTTGAAATTTGATTTCTGTTGAATTTGTTTATAAATTTCATTAATCAGTTGTATGTATTTTCTTGGGAGCATACTAGCTAGAATAGAAGAATACAAATAATTGCTGTTCTGCAAGGTAATAATAATAAACTCTATTTTTAGATGCATGTATATTGACACAGAGATAGTGAAATTTTTCAATTATTAACTTTTTCCCCTCCATCATAAATAAGGTCATAAATTATTGTTTCACAATCAACTGCTTTTGTAGGACACATTTCTGTATTTCCTCCATTCGGTTTCGCTAAAAGTGGTAACAACCAAAACAAGTGATTTTTTAAATGAAATAAATATCACGATTTATTATAAATTTTGCAATGTTTATTTTATGTATTATATTTGTTTATTTTTTATATTTTATGACACAATGTTACATGTATACGTATTTGATAGATCTGGCACAAATTAAAAAAGATTTCTTTGCATCAATTTATCAGTTTTATTAGAAGTTTGCCCATATTTTGAAAAACATGGGCAAAGTAATTTATCAATTTCTGAAACAAATCAATTTTTATTTTTGAAAATGTTATAAAATTAAACCGAAAATTGCCAATACCTACAATGAAATTATTTTCGGCCTTCTATCATCTCTGTCTCATTATGTCTCCTCAATTCTCTTAGACTTTTTTTTTAAATTTATCATGTGGAGTTTATTAATTTATATCTTGTGTAAAAAGGCAAACTACAACTTAAAAAATATAAATTGAACTACGAATAGCTTTTATTTAACTTATTTTGTAAAATTTACTTAAATACTTAACGTTTTAAAATAAAATAGTTTAGCACAAATTTTACTAATAGTGTACATTTTACTCCTATTGACTTTCCTTAAGTTGTTCTTTAAAATAGAGTAAATATAATGCGAGAACTAATAGTAAAATGAATGATTTTTATAGGGAATTTAATAAAGAGCATTTTGTTTAAACAGAAAAACTTATAATCGATCTAATCATGTTCAAAGGTTTTGACACTGTCTGTTCAAAATGTCATTTTTAAGTTGAAAAGTTTAGTAAAATTACAATATTTTGGACACGCTTATATCCACCTGCTCTGTATGGGTTCCTATGCGAGATACCCTCTATATACAGCATGTGCACGGTTAGGGTGAATAAGACGGAAAACATTTTCATTTTACATTTTACGGAAAAAGGTACACTTGATAAAAAGTTTTGCTTGAACTTAAAATGAGGTTGCCATGGTGAAACCTAACATTTCATGTAAGGGGTGTCCAGAAAATAAAAAAATCTGAAAATGTCACGAGACTAAACAACCTTTATTTTTAATATTTCTGAAAAGTGATATTTTGCAAAAGTCGTGCAAAAAAGTTACTTGAGTTTTTAAATAAAACAATTCGCACACAAAATTGGTTTATTTTTTTATAGAACGTAATAAATTTGGAAAAAAAATTATGTATAATAAAATATTATTCGAACACTCCCCCGCCGACGTTCACACAAATTTGAAGGCGTGCAAGGAGTTCATTATAACTGCAACTAATCTCTTCCAAAAATATGGAGTGTACAGCATCTCTAATTCGTTGTTTTAGCTGCTCGATGTTATTGTCCAAAGGCCTGCTATACACAATCTATTTGAGTCGGCCCCACAAGTATAAGTCCATTATTGTTAAGTCTGGACATCGCGGGGGCCATTGATATGGAGCATGCCGGCCAATCCAGCGATTGGATAATGTGTTCTGTAACCAGGTCCTAACAGTTACAGCAGAATGCGCCAGACAACCGTCATGCTGAAAATAAAAACAATTTCCGTAGGCCAGTCCAATTCATTAGTAAAAAACGTTTGGAGCAGATTCAGGTAGCTGTTTCCATTGCGTTTATCTTCAAAGAAGTATGGTCTTATTATTTCATAAAAGGATACCACACACCAAACATTTACTTTTTTGAAATATTGTCGTCTAGATGGTATTCTAAAATGAACATTCTTGGTAATCCAATATCGCAAATGTTGAAAAGCGACAATACCATTTGTAGAAAAAAGTGGATTTTTCCGAAAACATACCGTTGATGGGATATTGGATTGGATATTCATTCACTGACTGTAGAACTAGCACAGTAGCGGCATCTTCATCATCATAGTTTTTCTTTTGCCTAGGTGTTTTCGCCAGTGGTTCCCAAAAATTTTTGAACTACTTTATGTAAAGATGACTGCTCCACATACACAACTGGGTATTTTTCATTGAAGTCTTGAATTACGCTTAAGCAAAACTTTTTATCAAGTGTGCCTTTTTCCGTAAAATGTAAAATAAGAGTTTTTCCTCTTATTCACCCTAACTGCGGACATACTGTATATAAAAAATTATTATATATTGAAATAAAAGAAAAATAATCTTATAGAGGGTATTTTAGTTTGGCTTAATCAAATTTTAACCACAGGTAATTTAAAAAATTGTTGAGATTTTTCTTATACTCGTAATATCTTTTGTGTCACCTACAAGTTACGCAATCTGACATTTTAAGTGTTATTTTCACCTAAACGGTATAATTTCAATATTCAAACTAATATACTTTTTAATAAAAATGTTCAGGGAAAGTATCACTCAGCCCTAAGTCAATCGCGTAAAAATGTTGTCAATTTTTTCCATATCTACGCCCTTGTATTACAAAATATCACTAAAGCAGTATTCAAAATTGTCTATGTAATGACGCCATACCATGTTTAATTAGAGCAAATATAACCATGATTCATTATGAAAAATGTCAGTATGTTTGAGCACTACCTGTGGTTAAAGTTTGATTCATCCAAATTGTAACGTCCTGTATAAGTAATATAAATATTTATACAGATTCTTTTACATACAATACTTCCTTATCAGGAAGAAAATAATTACTATTAACCGATTAACTAAAATATTTAACCAGTGGTCAGTAATATCTAAAATATTGATAGAATTAAAATGATAAATTACATACCGTCAGCAAAATAAGAATTTCCGAAATACGCATCGCACATTAGACTACTTATTTTGCCATTTCAGAGCTACAAAATTAGGAGACTGTTTAACTCGACTTGTTTTTATGATAATCTCGTAGCACTCTATTGAAGTTGCCGCTGTAAAAAGATTAGGATTTATTATTGTTCTTCGAATAATGTCAACGTAGTAAATTTTTATTTTAGGGGCGTCTATAAAAATGTTTATAGAACTAGGTGTCTATTGGTGCTATGATGACCCCAGAGATTGGATTTTTCCATTTTTTAGATTTCTCCAGGTAGATTAATGAGACGTCAATAAATACTTTCATGTTTTAAATGTAGAAAGTGTTGGTAGGAACAAATTTTCACGAAGAAATTTTCAGACCAAAGTGTATAACCTACCTCTAAACTTCAAGCTTTATCCGCTGCCTTTTTTTCTCTTTTGGATAGGAGGCTAAAGGTATGAAATTTATGTAAACTTTATTTATCTGCTCTATTAAAATTTATTGTTAATTTTGATGAAAGGAGTAAGTACAGTTATCTATCAAGACAGGACACTTAACTGATAATATGAGGAAAACAACTACTGTAGGATAGGCCAGGAAATATAGAGTTAGACGGACTTTTTGTTTCGGCAAGCTGAATTTATCACTATAGATGCTAAATATTATGTACAATAACATATTAGTTTCCACAGTCATAAAAATGGGGGGAAGATTGTTTACAGGCTGGTTAATTGTATAATTTTTTACGTAAATTCACGTTTTTCGCTTATAACTTTTTTCCGTTCATTTCCACGGGAAAACAGTAAAGTACTTTTTTTCGTCTTCAAAAGACCTACAAAACTAGCCCTCGAGCGTAAACAAATATTGATTAGATAAAAAATTATAAACAGAAGAAGTTTATTTAAGACTTTCGAATTAAACATTTATAACCTGCGTGATTATTACCAGAACGTTTTGGCATCGCATCCTATCATTCCTTATCACTGTCTAATAACTCACACGAAATCTGGAAATTTACATTAAATTTGCAATAAGATATTCCAAAAATTCTACAATATTCTAAATTCAAATATATTCCGGTCTGTGTATAAATGTATTAATATGTAAGACGTTTTGAGTTTATTAAACTGCAAAGTTTATATACCCACGTCATGTTATCATTATACACAATTTTTGCCTTTTACCAGTTAATATTGATGGATGACATACATCAAATCTTACATCGTTGTATCTCCTTGGTTCTTGCTCAATGAATCTAGTAGTTTCAACATTACCTTGAACCAGAAATAAAACTGAACAGTCTCATAACATTCCCGACATGCATCTATCTACACTATTGTCACAAGTTACCTTTATCTATATAACGTTTTAATTATTCTGTAATTTTTATTGTCATTTTTGCGTCATTAAGTAGAGATTAATTTTGCTTCCTAATTAAAAAAAAAATGTTAAATTAATTAATTTATACAAGTAATTCAATATATAATTTAATATGTATATCGCATATTTTTACAGGATTATATAAATCTTAGGTTCTTAGCTACATTAATTCTTATTTAAATGATAAATATTTTCTTCTTCCAACACCATTACTGACTGTGGCGTTTCCTTCTCTGTTCCATTGATATTTTCCATAGCAACGTGCTCAATACTGACTTGAATGTCGATTAAAAATTTATGATGCCCTTTCAATGCCCACAGGGATGTCGATTTATTGAGATACATTAAATCAAAGAAATATAAAGCAGAGTCGTATTCTAAATTATCAATGAAATTCGGGTCCGTTATGTTGAAGATTTTTTCAGAATCACTTAATTTTTTTAAGTACATATTGCGCATTAATAATTCCCGTTTCATTCCCAATTTTAAATCGTTTAGACGATCTTTATTTATACTATAGTTGATTGGAGATGGTTTCAGAACAAGTTCTTTACTTACTTTCTTCTTTCTAGTGCTTTCAAACGCCTCATCATCATCATCAATTTCGTGATATCTAGGTTTAGAGCCTACCTTTAAGTCGCCTAAATCTTTATTTTGTCCAATAGATTTTTTACTGACTTTTGCTGCAACTCCATCTGTTTCAAGTATACTTAGAGTTATATCTTCCAAATTTGTGTAAGCGTAACTTTCGGTGCTAGTGGTATCAAAAGTTTGGGAACTCGGGGATGGTGTAAATTTATTTACATCGTAATTTATCGAGGTATTATCCGAGGATATATGCCATTTTGAGGGAGTCGTAGGTGTTAATCTTATTTCAATTTTTTGTTTATTTCTTTTCGGCCACTCGATGTAAGTCTTGATTAAAATAGGTCCCGCTCCACAGTGCAACGTTTTATGTTGTTTGATAGTAAACGCTTCTGTCTTGTTTACAAGAGTAAAATTTAAAGTCCTGCTCTTGTTTGTTTCACTGTCAAATAAAGTAAAAGCTTCCGCTTCTTCTGAAAAGGTTTCCTCAGCTATATCTCCAGGAGATTCAAGGATTATTGCAAATTCGTTTGACAAGTTTCTTTTTTTGTTTTTATTATTTTCTGTTATAATGAAAAGTTCGGCCCAACATAAACACTTTAAAATACCGTCGTCACGGTTTTCATGGTACACGATTACATCTTCGGACTTATCAAATTGTCTTCTGGTCATCTTGTCGGGCATAATTTCAGGTGAACTTGGAGCTACTCTGATTATATTAGTAGTGATTTTATTTTTGGGAAAACCATAAATGAATGTTACTCCCTATAAAAGAAAAATATACTTAATTCATTTTAAGTAAAAAAAAAAGATGATTAAGAACTCACTAGCTGCTATTTATTTTCTATTAAACATGACGTTATTTTTCTTAATATTCATATGAAAATCTAACTTTCAAAAATGTAAAAAATTGATTTGTTTACTTGCTTCAGATCCTAATTTGTAAAAAGTATTCAAATGAGTGCAAAACAGCCCAAACATTTACACAAAAGGTTAGATAAATAGATACTTTTTTTAACCGAAATATAAACAAATGATACTTACCAAAAGCAAGAGCATTAAATGTATCTTGAGAGATTGAAGTTCAAATTTCATTTTGAAATTTAATCTTGCTTGGAAACCAATATCTCTTAAGTTCTCGCAGTAAGGATAGAAAATGAAGAAAGTGAATTGATTTTAAGTGATTATAAATTAAGATCACGTTCATTTGTTAAACACTGATATTTATAAAACATATAAAACAAGAGTAAATTAATATTTTTAAATGTGACATCAATGTATTGAGGATAAGGAAAATATTGAATTTCTAATAAAGAAACTAAAACTTCAATTTTGTAGAAACATCGCAATACACAAATAAAATTTTGATTTCTAAATTGACTAAAACCACTTCAGAATTTACGGTGAACCTAGTACAATATGTGTGACGATTGCTTAAAATGTATCTCAAAAAACGAGTATATCAGCTACGAACAAGTGTAACGCCGAAAATGTCATTTTTTATATTAAAATATTAATATTTCGGAAACGGCTGATTTTTGACACACATAATACTTATTACGAAAAACTTCCATAATTCCATGTAAAATATAAATATCCACTCAAATACAGGGTGTTCCATTAAAAAAAATACAACTTTGGTCAGCCCTCCGAAAACGAATCACTCTGTATAAGGCAAATTATCTTTAAAATGTGCATTTCTCCCCACAATTATATTCTAGTGATAAATCAACTTTGCCACAGCGTTGACTCACCCTGTACAGACCAGAATCGAAATACAATCGAATAATTTGTAAATCTTTCATTTATTCTCACTGTTACATAAATAAATACAATAAACATCTTAACTTAGCTTTATGGTAGTAAACTACATCCATGTTGTAGGGACAATTTTATTAGTTCCTCTATCTCACTATTATATAAATAAATACATTTAAGTTGGCTTTATAGTAGTAACATCCTCACCGCTGTAAGGACAGTTGTCGACAAAACAACGCGGACGACATTTTCTTAATTCTCTATCAAATAATTTAAACGATCCACATATTTTTGTTCTTTTAACTAGATCGCCATCCACGTTGTACTTGCATTCGTAATAGTCTTTGCAGTTATATTCTGTCGGGAAGTGACCCTCCTTCGTGCACTCGTGCGCGGGGGCAGTCGAATTACATGATGCAGATTCGACGCATTGTTCTGCGCTTACATCATAAGCACTGTTTATGGGACATCTGTACTGTCGCAATTGATATTTATTATAAACATAGTTCCAGTTACAGGTGAAATATCTGTTACAATCTTCAGGGTGAGCAAATTTCCCTTCACTTGCACAAGACAACTGAGCGTCTCCGGGGCATTGCACAGGATAAGTGGTACATATTTCATTGTAAGAATCATACAAAGTTCCTATTGGACATTCCATCTGAACATCGATTACTTCAAATACAGCATTTATACACAAATGAAATCTACTACAGTTTTCTGCATCAGGGTACTTTCCTGGAGAATTACAGACAAAGTTAGGGGTACCAGTCATAAATGTAGATGTTTCAGTGACGGTTGGAGTAACTTCTTTGGTTGCAGTAGTAGTAGACTCCTCAGCAGTTAGCGTGGAGGAAACAGTAGCAGTTGTCGACCATTCTGTTGTAGTCGTACGTTCATCAGATGTAGTCGAAGGTGAAGCAGTAGTTGTTGTCGACCCTTCTGTTGTAGTAGTGGGCTCCTCAGGCGTTAGCGTGGAAGAAACACTGGTGGTTGTCAACTCTTCTGTTGTAGTGGTAGATTCCTCGGGAGTTGTCGAAGGTGAAACATTAGTTGTTGTCGACCCTTCTGTTGTAGTAGTAGATTCTTCAGGTGTTGTGGAAGATGAAACAGTAGTTGTTGTCGACCCTTCTGTTGTAGTAGTAGATTCCTCAGGTGTTGTCGAAGGTGAAACAGTAGTTGTTGTAGACGCTTCTGTTGTAGTAGTGGTCTCTTCAGACGTTAACGTGGAGGAAACAGTAGTTGTTGTCGTCACTTCTGTTGTAGTAGTAGATTCCTCAGGTGTTGTAGAAGGTGAAACAGTAGTTGTTGTCGACCCTTCTGTTGTAGTGGGTTCTTCAGGCGTTAGCGTGGAAGAAACAGTGGTAGTTGTCGACCCGTCTATTGTAGTAGTAGATTCCTCAGGTGTTGTTGAAGGTGAAACAGTAGTTGTTGTCGACCCCTCTGTTGTGGTAGTAGTCGCCTCAGGTGTAGTCGAAGGTGAAACTGTAGTTGTTGTCGACCCTTCTGTTGTAGTGGTCGGTTCTTCAGGTGTTGTCGAAGGTGAAACAGTAGTTGTCGTCGACCCTTCTGTTGTAGCAGTGGACTCCTCAGGCGTTAGCGTGGAAGAAACAGTGGTGGTTGTCAACCTTTCTGTTGTAGTGATAGATTCCTCAGGAATTGTCGAAGGTGAAACAGTAGTTGTTGTCGACCCTTCTGTTGTAGTAGTAGATTCCTCAGGTGTTGTGGAAGGTGAAACAGTAGTTGTTGTAGACGCTTCTGTCGTAGTAGTGGGCTCTTCAGGCGTTAACGTGGAGGAAACAGCAGTTGTTGTCGACCTTTCTGTTGTAGTGGTAGATACCTCAGGAGTTGTCGAAGGTGAAGCAGTAGTTGTTGTCGACGCTTCTGTTGTAGTAGTAGATTCCTCAGTTGTTGTAGAAGTTGAAACAGTAGTTGTCGTCGACCCTTCTGTTATAGTGGGTTCTTCAGGCGTTAGCGTGGAAGAAACAGTAGTTGTTGTCGACCCTTCTGTTGTAGTAGTAGATTCCTCAGGTGCTGTCGAAGGCGAAACAGTAGTTGTCGTCGACCCTTCTGTTGTAGTAGTGGACGCCTCAGGCGTTAGCGTGGAAGAAACAGAGGTGGTTGTCGACCCTTCTGTTGTAGTGGTAGATTCCTCAGGAATTGTCGAAGGTGAAACAGTAGTTGTTGTCGACCCTTCTGTTGTAGTAGTAGATGCCTCAGGAGTTGTCGAAGGTGAAGCAGTAGTTGTTGTCGACCCTTCTGTTGTAGTGGTAGATTCCTCAGGAATTGTCGAAGGTGAAACAGTAGTTGTTCTCGACCCTTCTGTTGTAGTAGTAGATGCCTCAGGTGTTGTCGAAGGTGAATCAGTAGTTATTGTAGACGCTCCTGTTGTAGTAGTGGGCTCTTCAGGCGTTAACGTGGAGGAAACAGTAGCTGTTGTCGACACTTCTGTTGTAGTACTAGATTCCCCAGGTGTTGTTGAAGGTGAAACAGTGGTTGTTGTGGTAGTAATGTCCTCAGGTGTAGTCGAAGGTGAAACTGTAGTTGTTGTCGACCCTTCTGTTGTAGTGGTCGGTGCCTGAGGTGTTGTCGAAGGTAAAACGGTAGTTGTCGTCGACCCTTCTGTTGTAGTAGTGTACCCCTCAGGCGTTAGCAAGGAAGAAACAGTGGTTGTTATCGACCCTGCTGTTGTAGTGGTAGATTCCTCTGGAATTGTCGAAGGTGAAACATGTCGATCCTTCTGTTGTAGTAGTAGATTCCTCAGGTGTTGTCGAAGGCGAAACAGTAGTTGTTGTCGTCCCTTCTGCTGTAGTAGTAGATTCCTCAGGTGTTGTGGAAGGTGAAACAGTAGTTATTGTCGACCCTTCTGCTGTAATAGTAGATTCCTCAGGTGTTGTGGAAGGTGTAACAGCAGTTGTTGTCGACCCTTCTGTTGTAGGTGTAGATTCCTCAGGTGTTGTAGAAGGTGAGAAGGTAGTTGTCGTCGACCCTTCTGATGTAGTAGTTGACGCCTCAGGCGTTAGCGTGGAAGAAACAGTGGTAGTTGTCGACCCTTCTGTTGTAGTAGTAGATTCCTCAGTTGTTGTCGAAGGGGAATCAGTAGTTGTTGTAGACGCTCCTGTTGTAGTACTGGGCTCTTCAGGCGTTAACGTGGAGGAAACAGTAGTTGTTATCGACCCTTCTGTTGTAGTGGGTTCTTCAGGCGTCAGCGTGGAAGAAACAGTGGTAGTTGTCGACCCTTCTGTTGTAGTGGTAGATGCCTCAGGAGTTGTCGAAGGTGAAGCAGTAGTTGTTGTCGACCCTTCTGTTGTAGTAGTAGATTCCTCAGGTGTTGTAGAAGGTGAAAGAGTAGTTGTTGTCGACCCTTCTGTTGTAGTAGTAGATTCCTCAGGTGTTGTAGAAGGTGAAAGAGTAGTTGTTGTCGACCCTTCTGTTGTAGTAGTAGATTCCTCAGGTGTTGTAGAAGGTGAAAGAGTAGTTGTTGTCGACCCTTCTGTTGTAGTAGTAGATTCCTCAGGTGTTGTAGAAGGTGAAAGAGTAGTTGTTGTCGACCCTTCTGTTGTAGTGGTAGATTCCTCAGGTGTTGTAGAAGGTGAAAGAGTAGTTGTTGTCGACCCTTCTGTTGTAGTGGTAGATTCCTCAGGTGTTGTAGAAGGTGAAAGAGTAGTTGTTGTCGACCCTTCTGTTGTAGTGGTAGATTCCTCAGGTGTTGTAGAAGGTGAAAGAGTAGTTGTTGTCGACCCTTCTGTTGTAGTGGTAGATTCCTCAGGTGTTGTAGAAGGTGGAAGAGTAGTTGTTGTAGACGCTTCTCTGGTAGTAGTGGTTTCTTCAGGCGTTAGCGTGGAAGAAACAGTGGTTGTTGTCGACCCTTCTGTTGTAGTGGGTTGTTCAGGCGATAACGTTGAAGAAACAGTGGTAGTTGATGGCCCTTCTGTTGTAGTGGTAGATACTTCAGGAGTTGTCGAAGGTGCAACAGTAGTTGTTGTAGACGCTTCTGTTGTAGCAGTGGGCTCTTCAGGCGTTAACGTGGAGGAAACAGTAGTTGTTGTCGACCTTTCTGTTGTAGTGGTAGATACCTCAGGAGTTGTCGAAGGTGAAGCAGTAGTTGTTGTCGACCCTTCTGTTGTAGTAGTTGATTCCTCAGATGTTGTAGAAGTTGAAACAGTAGTTGTCGTCGACCCTTCTGTTGTAGTGGGTTCTTCAGGCGTTAGCGTGGAAGAAACAGTGGTAGTTGTCGACCCTTCTGTTGTAGTGGTAGATCCCTCAGGAGCTGTCGAAGGTGAAACAGTAGTTGTTGTCGACCCTTCTGTAGTAGTGGGCTCTTCAGGCGTTAACGTGGAGGAAACAGTAGTTGTTGTCGACATTTCTGTTGTAGTGGTAGATACCTCAGGAGTTGTCGAAGGTGAAGCAGTAGTTGTTGTCGACCCTTCTGTTGTAGTAGTAGATTCCTCAGGTGTTGTAGAAGGTGAAAGAGTAGTTGTCGTCGACCCTTCTGTTGTAGTAGTGGACTCCACAGGCGTTAGCGTGGAAGAATCAATGGTAGTTGTCGACCCTTCTGTTGTAGTGGTAGATGACTCAGAAGTTGTCGAAGGTGAAACAGTAGTTGTTGTCGACCCTTCTGCTGTAGTAGTAGATGCCTCAGGTGTTGTCGAAGGTGATACAGTAATAGTTGTCGACCCTTCTGTTGTAGTAGTAGTTTCCTCAGGTGTTGTAGAAGGTAAAACAGTAGTTGTTGTCGACGCTTCTGTTGTAGTAGTGGGCTCTTCAGGTGCTAACGTGGAGGAAACAGTAGTTGTTGTCGACACTTCTGATGTAGTAGTAGATTCCTCAGGTGTTGTTGAAGGTGAAACAGTAGTTGTTGTCGACCCCTCTGTTGTGGTAGTAGATGCCTCAGGTGTTGTGGAAGGTGTAACAGTAGTTGTTGTCGACTCCTCTGTTGAGGTAGTATTCGCCTCAGGTGTAGTCGAAGGTGAAACTGTAGTTGTTGTCAACCCTTCTGTTGTAGAGGTCGGTTCCTCAGGTGTTGTCGAAGGTGAAATAGTAGTTGTCGTCGACCTTTCTGTTGTAGTGGAAGATGCCTCAGGAATTGTCGAAGGTGAAACAGTAGTTGTTGTCGACCCTTCTGTTGTAGTAGTAGTAGATTCCTCAGGTGTTGTAGAAGGTAAAAGAGTTGTTGTTGTCGACCCTTCTGATGTAGTAGTGGCCGCCTCAGACGTTAGCGTGGAAGAAACAGTGGTAGTTGTTGACCCTTCTGTTGTAGTGGTAGAAGCCTCAGGAGTTGTTGAAGGTGAAACAATAGTTGTTGTCGACCCCTCTGCTGTGGTAGTAGCCTCCTCAGGTGTAGTAGAAGGTGATACTGTAGTTGTTGTCGACCCTTCTGTTGTAGTGGTCGGTGCCTCAGGTGTTGTCGAAGGTGAAACAGTAGTTGTCGTCGACCCCTCTGTTGTAGTAGTAGATTCCTCAGGTGTTGTGGAAGGTGAAACAGTAGTTGTTGTCGACCCTTCTGTTGTAGTAGTAGATTCCTCAGGTGTTGTAGAAGGTGAAAGAGTAGTTGTCGTCGACCC